>NC_056745.1:225105895-225318395 GCF_019279795.1 Protopterus annectens
GTGTTGCTGACCTTCATGTTTGTGGATGTCTGATGCAGCGAATGCTACTGTGCATTCTCTGATATCTGGTCGATGTTACGAATAGAGATCACGGTACAGTGCAGATTGGGAAATGTATCCTTTTCTTCAATGTAGTGCGATCTTGTAGTTCAAATATATAATTTGCAGGGGGTGTGGGGGGCGCAGGAGAGCTTGCCCCCCCTGCAAAAACATGAAATTCAGTATTGTGCAGTGCATTTGTACTGCTGAAAACCAGAACTTAACTTACTGTTGTAAAAGGTTCAGGGGAAACAGTATGCCGAATAATGCCGAATTTGAATACTCAGCATGACATTTGACATACTGACCTACTTACTCTGCCACCATCAGTGTTGTGAGTCGCTCATATGAGTGGATTTTGTTGTGTAATTCACAATTTTGATAGTAAACCATTGGGAATACATTGAGATGGGAACCTAAGGATATAAACAATACATAAACAGCACTCATTAGATAGTGTTGTTTAAGTGTTGAAATAAACTTAGGATACTTGTAGGGGTGTTTGCAGAGCCACTGGTTTTGCAAAGAAATGGGAGGTCAAATAGGTTTAGGTATTTCATGGCTAGAAAAGTGATACACAGGTCACCTCAGAGCAGATGCTAGGTTGCTGAGTAAAGGAGAGATGTGTTAATATAGCAGGTTTATTGAAAGATGTAATTGTTGGAGCCATGCCAGTTGAGTGGTTGGCTTAAATTTCTACATATCAAAGGGAGCACTGCATTGAATAATAGGTCTGATAAGGGAAGAGTACAGTAGTGAAATGATTTCTTTGGATCTTAAAGATATTCCCTTGGAAATTAACTGGTCCAGATGGAAAGATTTTCTGACTGTGGTGAAAACATGATGACTGAAGCAGAGA
Organism: Protopterus annectens; assembly: GCF_019279795.1. Lineage (NCBI taxonomy): Eukaryota > Metazoa > Chordata > Ceratodontiformes > Protopteridae > Protopterus > Protopterus annectens. The sequence continues at coordinate 225,106,794 of NC_056745.1, forward strand.
GATTTGTCCACATAAGTACCCATATTTGTTTGAAGAGAAGTACCAGTTACAACATATGAGGTGGGAATAGTTTTATTGTCAAACACTACTATGCTGCACTTTTTTGCATTTAATGTGAGACTGTTTTTAGTACAGCAAGTATGTGCATATTCCAGCCCTTTGTGGAGCTATTTAGTATCAGTTGACGAGTGAATAACGGTGTCAAACTTGCAGTCATCAGCAAACCTGGTCAGCTTCACTTCAGAAACATTGGCTTGGATGTCTGCCAAGGCCCAGCACTGATCCCTGTGGTATCCCACTAGTTATAGTATTACATTCAGGGATACTTTCATTACTTGCAATCAGTTGGATAGCCTGTTTGCAGTCCAGTGGACAATACAAGGGTTTACATTAAATGCGCCTAACATTGTCTAACTTTTTTTTACTGAGGTCAGTATGCCAAGGAATTGAACATTATAATTAAGCTGAATTGTTATGGAGTAATATGATTATAAAGAAACACAGACACACACCCTTCTCATAAGTGGTGTGCTCTACATCCCTGATAAGGACGGAGAAGTATCATTACACTTTAACCAAGTTTCAGGACTTATATACAAATGTACACTCTCCAGGATCAAAAAGACCTCAAGCTCAGGCTATCTTGTTTAGACTTCTAGCATTAAAAAGCACCAAGCTGAGGTGCAGAAGTCTGACTCTGCCAAAAAACCTTTATGGGGGTAGAAAATGCTCTGGGTTGAGAGGTGCAGGCAATCCCTAGAAAAGCAGATAGGTCTGTTGATCATGTTCTCCATTGCTGACAGGCACTGTGCCCCATTTGAATGAAAATTAATGAGACAATTGCCAAAGTCCATGTATTGCTTGTGTTGTGGTATAATTCATGGTGATGGTATGATAATGCTCTCGACTAAACATTTTTATAGCATATACGTAAAGAGCTCATACCTGTCCCTCTTCATCTCATCTGAGATCTTACACCCTCACATAAGCAATGACAAAGTCATATGTGTATTTAGGATTAGAGGATCTAAGGGCCTTGCTGATGCCACATGTCCTATTATCCAAAAGACAGTGTGCCATCACTCTATCCTTGCTCAGCCTGCTGAGTGGATTGTCAGTGTAAGTCTGAAAACTAGGTCATCTATTATTAGAATATTATTGTGGGTGGCCACATGTTCCGGCAATATTAAGGGCTTAGACATGCAGCTCAGATGTGGTGCAGATGTACTTTATTTGTGAAGGAAATAGTGGATACAGATGTGTGTGAGTGTGTGTGTCAATTTCTTCATCTGGGTGGGTCTGGTGAGAAAGGAATAGGCTGGTGGCTCACCATCTTTGCACACTGTCACATCAAGACAAAATAATATAAAAAAGACTTCCATTTTCAACTTTAAAAAAGCATTAGAGCAATTTAACTCCTGTATCAACAGATCAAGTTGTTTGGAGTCCCCAGCCCTTATAAAAAGATATAATTTGTGAATATAAACCATTCCTCAACAAACACATAAAGGGTACTGGTATAACACTACCCTTTTCCCATTGGTTTAACACCAGATTGGCATAACTGGGTGCCACTGCAGCATCCATGGAAACTCCACACTTTTGTCTGTAATAACATTCTTGGCGCACAAAAAAGTTTTTAATGCAAAACAACACCTAAAAGCTCTGCAACCAGTCTTAATATTTTACAGCAAAGAAAATTAGGGCAGCTACACTCCTATAGGCAAATGCTGCGCTGAGAAAAATGCCAAATGTGAAAAACAAAACAAGGAATACAGCTACAGCAACCATGCAAGTTCCACTTAAATTCCAGGGCAGTACAATCCAAGAACTCGTATCTCATAAAATAAGTACTCCTGACTACATAAACCAATAAGATGTATTTATTGTGCACTAAGTCGGTAAGCACTTTTACAAAGTTGCTTCATCAGACCATAACGGACTGAGTACAGAAAAAATTTTTAAAAACATTGTTACCAATCACACAGAACCACAAAAACGTCATTTCCTTTAATGACGTTACATTTGTAACTAAACTAAAACAATAATAATTATTTAAGCATTACATTTCAAAACAGCCATTCAATAAAACTTTCTTCTAATAAAACATATAAATATAAACATTTAAACTATTTGTTCATAAAATCAATATCTAATATATTAAAGCATGAACACTTGAAAACTCAATAGCACCGCATTCATAATTATGCAATCTAAAATACCTCATTAATAGTCGGTCACTTGAAAAAGCACAGAACTTGTTTGACATAAAACAGAGTGAAGCTGTATGACTAACTCACCATCCTACTAAAATAGAGATCCGCAAAAACTATGCTGCAGCCCCTGAGAGATTAAATGTCCACATGTCAACAAAGCAACCCAAAACAATGGTTCCTCCTCAAGCGAATAGACCATACAGTACATTTATACAAAGCATAACATATATATATCTAACTCATAAATCAATAAAAATTTTCTATGCATACAAATATGTTTGAACTAGCCATATAGGTTAAATAATTACTATAACTTCTACCTACCCATCACCTGAAAGGAATTTTAGCTACAACACTACTAAATATAAAAAACAATATACATAACTATAGGACAGTGTCTAAATACCAACAACTAATCACTGAAGTAGAATACTAAAGAAGTCAGAAATTAAGCGATAGTTTCCGACTTCGTATCGTCATCCCATATTCATCAGGCAAATCTTCCATCTCTAAATCCACTTCATCGGCCATAACAACGAAATGCTCTATAATCTAGGGACTGCACATGACAATTCCATAGCATCATAATTGCGCATTTCTATTCATCTAAAATAAAAACGGTGTATCTATATATAATGAATATAAAAACTATATACTTAACTATAAGACAGTGTCTAAATATCAAGGAATAAAAGTGGAGATGTAATACCATAGAAGTCAGAAATCAAAATGTGGTTTCCGACTTCATATCATCATTCTAAATTTATAAGACAAACCTTCCATCTCTAAATCCACTTTGTCGGCCATAAAAACAAAATAGTCTAAAGTCTAGGAACTGCATATAACAATTCCAAAACTTCATAACTACACAATTATATTCATCCAAATAGAAACTAATATCTAATCACAAAACACATATGCAAACTGCTCCTAGCCTAGAGGTGCATATCTAAGGAGACTCGTATTATAACCAGCTATATATACATCATAAGAAATATACATATAAAGAAAGCATATGAAAATCCTAACCTGTGCAAGCTATCTAATCCTGGACATGCTTGCATACTAAGAAAGAGGCTTCTGCATGGACTTATATTTTAACCAACTATATATGCATCATGAAGAATATAAATGTAAAGCAAACATAAAGAAATATAAAGAAAATAAATATAAAAAATAAATATAAAGAAAACATGTAAAAATCCTAACCTGCGCAAGCTATCTGATCCAGACCATGCTTGTATAGTAAGATAAGAGGCTTCTGCGTTGACACCTATCTAACCCTAAGGCTCTTGGTACGAAGGATTGGTTTGATGGATACTCTTTCATTTAATCTTTTCCCTACATCAGCTCAAAGGCGGATGATCCACTTCATTTCTTTTTCTTCAGTGCATTATTTACATTGCCACCTCTTGAGTCAGTGTAATAATTTCAATAACCATAAACTCAAATATATGCTTAGGGCCTGTAGACATTACATGCTTAGCTAAAGCATTAGTGATGGCTACTATTCTAATATTATATAGATGTTCACTAATCCTATTCTTAAGTAGCCTGTCCGTCTTTCCTACATAAAAGGAACGACATTCAACATAAGTGGCTAGATAAACAACATGCTGTGTATCACAACTAGCTTTGCACTTAAATTTAAACTCCTTACCATTGTCTGGATGTACAAAACTCCCTGATCTATTAATATATGAGCAATAATTACAGGTTCCACATGGAATCATTCCTATTATGTTTAAAGCCTCTCTCTCGACGTGTGGCTAACATAGCATCCTTCTAATATTTTTTCTGTTTTTATATCTAAATTTAGGTTTATTTCCTACTATTTCAGCTATCTGTGGGTCAGTTAACAGAACTCCACAATGTCTCTTAAAAATATCATAGATATTATTTCTATCTTTAGTGTAATACATTGGTATTCTAATTTCAGTAGCTACATTAATTCTAGTACAAGATTCTCCGTCAATCTGACTAAAGAAATATGGTTTCGCTCTATTTTCTCTGAAGGAGTCAATATCATAAAGCCCCTCATTGAGATCATGGGAGCTATATTCTCTATGCTTTAACCTATCCTTTAAATCATTTAACTCTATATTGAAACCTGTTTCTGTGTTATTCAACCTGGATACACGCATCGCTTGACCCTTGACTACATTCTTGAAGACATAATTAGGGTGCATACTGCTTCTATGAAGCAAGGTGTTCCTATAACACTCCTTTCTATGTACACCAGTGTCAAATGAGCCATCACTTAAATTCTCGACACATATATCAAGTAAGTTAACCTTCTTTTTGGAAGCAGCCATAGTAAACTTCAGATAACTAGTAGCTTGATTCATCTGTGCAACAAATGATTCTAACATATCTAGACTGCCATTCCACAAAAGAAAAATGTCATCAACAAAACGCTTATAAAATATAACATTCTTCTCATATAGCTCCATCTTATATAGAACATCTTCTTCCCACAAAGCGAGGAACATATTGGCGTAGCTATTGGCACAAGGTGTTGTGCCCATAGCTACGCCATCGTGTTGTAGGAATAATGCATTCTCAAATATAAAAACATCATTTTCAAGAACTGTTTCTAAAAATAGGCATATTAAATCCCTCAGTTCTTCATTATATACACTGTGCCTTTCAAGATAACGTTTAATATAGCTTACACCATCAAAATTAGGAATGACGGTAAATAACGATTGAACATCCAGGGTTACCAACACAAGCTCATTCTGGTCCTTACAAATGTTAGTACAAAACATATATAACTCTTTCAAAAATTGCTGAGAATCTCTCAAGATATTCGAATTATCATTAACCAAAGGCTGCAAATGCCTTTCAATATATATACTGAAAAAGGCTCAGTGCACCACCCCCTCCCTGACACTATAGGTCTCATGGGAGGGTTGATGCTGTCCTTATGAATTTTAGGTAGACCATGTATAACTGGGATAGTAGCATTCTCTACATAATGAAATTTAAATAAATCTCTAGTGATATCTCCTGACTTAACCAAATCATCCAACATTAGTTTAATGTTGCAAACTTTAGACTCAACAACTGCTTTATCTACTATACCATAAAACTTATCATCATTCAACATTTCAAACATCGAGGATCTATATGTACTAGCATTCATTAATGCAACTGGTCCACATTTATCCGCTGGACATATCGTCACATTCATATCGGCCTGTAATCTCTTTAAAGCTTCACATTCATTATAGTTTAAATTATTTCTCATACAAGACATAGACTCAGAATATCCATGACTAATATACTTATGCAAATGATCTTCAACCATCTTATCAAAAGCATAAACCAAAGGATGGTAATTGGGCATGTAAGTACTAGACCTCTTAAATATATTTTGATCAGCTGAACTATCATTACCCATTTCTAATTTCAACAAAACATTCCTAGTAAAAGTTTTCAAATCAATAATCAAGTCAGTAAGTTGACTAGTAGTTGTTGGTATAAAACCCAGCCCTTTATTAAGGACTGCACATTTATACTGATCCAAAACTTTATCAGAGATATTCCACATCAAGTTATCCCTGCTTGATTCCCCATTTTCTTTAAGGTTCGCCCATTCACTCTTTCTGGTGACATCTTCCATTTTTGCCTTCCTCGACTGATTGGGCGCCCCCTCTTCATTAACTTCAGTAACTGTTCCATGAAGTTATTGACTTTAGGACGTACATCCATCGACACAGTCTTATCAATGTGTCCAGAGCTAATAGGTTGTATATCTTCATTACAAATCACTGAGCAGTTAGTTGTAATAGGGGAAGGTTTCATTAAAGCTTTATTAGAAGTATTTACTCTGTTTTCTAATATAGATGGTACTTCCACCACTTCAGTGACTTTTTCTTGAGGAGGTAATAGTGCACCTGGAGTTCTGCTAATTCTACTCACAGTAGCAGTGTTCTCATTAATAACTTCATTACGTTTTTCATTATGATAAGTATTAATAGCCGCCCTGGGGCAAGTAAAGACATGGCCTAATTGAAAGTCCTTAATATCTCTGTCAAGTTTGCCTCTCTTCTGTATTAATAGTTGCCTCTCATATACTGAGACACTGTCCATTAATGCCTCCATCAAGACATCAATATTACTTCTACTAAAAAGTGCATATAATTCAATTTGTTGTAGCCTAATAGACTCTCTAAGACTATCTTCTTCAGGTCGAAAAAATTCATTTAATAAAGTCATATATTTAGCGCTCACCTCTAAGCTGATTTGTTGCCATTTGGCAAGCAACTCAGGATATTGCGTTCCATATGTTGGCATCTTCAAAACTCGTAAACCTCTGGGCACTATCTTTTTCTGTAGGCAAGCCTCAAAATGTTGCCTTTGTAACTGCATTCGTTTCAATTTTAAAAAATCTGATTCCATCCGATCAACCGCCCTTTTCAGGTCATCGCTCTCCGCGCCTTCTACAGCTGCTGCAGAACCATCATCGCTACCTTCATAAGTTAATAACAGATTATCATGACCAGTCACTAAACATTTGAACCTGTCATTTGAACTGCTATTAACTGAATCAGTAAAGACATCATGTTTTTGCACATTATGTAAGCATGTTTCAGTTCTACTGTTCATCTCCATAGTCGGTTGACCAACCTCTGGTCTATAATTTAGTTCCACAACGGTCGTAGTTCCCTCTGCCATGTCCTCTAGAAGTGCAGTTGCCAAACAAGCAAGTAAAACAGCAAAGAAAATTAGGGCAGCTACACTCCTATAGGCAAATGCTGCGCTGAGAAAAATGCCAAATGTGAAAAACAAAACAAGGAATACAGCTACAGCAACCATGCAAGTTCCACTTAAATTCCAGGGCAGTATAATCCAAGAACTCATATCTCATAAAATAAGTACTCCTGAATACGTAAACCAACAAGATGTATTTATTGTGCACTCAGTCGGTAAGCGCTTTCACAAAGTTGCTTCATCAGACCATAACGGATTGAGTACAGAAAACATTTTTAAAAACATTGTTACCAATCACACAGAACTACGAAAATGTCATTTTCTTTAATGATGTTACATTTGTAACTAAACTAAAACAATAATAATTATTTAAGCATTACATTTCAAAACAGCCATTCAATAAAACTTTCTTCTAATAAAACATATAAATACAAACATTTAAACTATTTGTTCATAAAATCAATATCTAATATATTAAAGCATGAAAACTTAACAACTCAATATCACTGCATTCATAATTATGCAATCTAAAATACCTCATTAATAGTCGGTCACTTGAAAAAGCACAGAACTTGTTTGACATCGAACAGAGTGAAGCTGTATGACTAACTCACCATCCTGCTAGAATAGAGATCTGCAAAAACCATGCTGCAGCCCCTGAGAAATTAAATGTCCACATGTCAACAAAGCAACCCAAAACAATGGTTCCTCCTCAAGCGAATAGACCATTCAGTATATTCATACAAAGCATAACATATATATATATATATATATATATATATATATATATATATATATATATCTAACTCATAAATCAATAAAAATTTTCTATGCATATAAATATGTTTGAACTAGCCATATAGGTTAAATAATTACTATAACTTCTACCTACCCATCACCTGAAAGGAATTTTAGCTACAACACTACTAAATATAAAAAGCAATATACATAACTATAGGACAGTGTCTAAATACTAATACTAATCATTGAAGTAGAATACTAAAGAAGTCAGAAATTAAGCTATAGTTTCCGACTTTGTATCGTCATCCCATATTCATCAGGCAAATAAATCTTCCATCTCTAAATCCACTTCATCGGCCATAACAACGAAATGCCCTATAATCTAGGGACTGCACATGACAATTCCATAGCATCATAATTGTGCATTTCTATTCATCTAAAATAAAAATGGTATATCTATATATAATGAATATAAAAACTATATACTTGACTATAAGACAGTGTCTAAATATCAACGACTAAAAGTGGAGATGTAATACCATAGAAGTCAGAAATCAAAATGTGGTTTCCGACTTCATATCATTATTCTAAATTTATAAGGCAAACCTTCCATCTCTAAATCCACTTCGTCGGCCATAAAAACAAAATACTGTAAAGTCTTTTTCTTCAGTGACATTATTTACATTGCCACCTCTTGAGTCAGGTGTAATAATTTCAATAACCATAAACTCAAATATATGCTTGATGAATATGGGATGACGATACAAAGTCAGAAACTATAGCTTAATTTCTGACTTCTTTAGTATTCTACTTCAATGATTAGTCGTTGGTATTTAGACACTGTCCTATAGTTATGTATATTGTTTTTTATATTTAGTAGTGTTGTAGCTAAAATTCCTTTCAGGTGATGGGTAGGTAGAAGTTATAATAATTATTTAACCTATACTGCTAGTTCAAACATATTTATATGCATAGAAAATTTTTATTGATTTATGAGTTAGATATATATATATGTTATGCTTTGTATGAATATACTGAATGGTCTATTCACTTGAGGAGGAACTATTGTTTTGGGTTGCTTTGTTGACATGTGGACGTTTAATTTCTCAGGGGCTGCAGCATGGTTTTTGCGGATCTCTATTTTAGTAGGATGGTGAGTTAGTCATACAGCTTCACTCTGTTTGATGTCAAACAAATTCTGTGCTTTTTCAAGCGGCCGACTACTAATGAGGTATTTTAGATTGCATAATTATGAATGCGGTGATACTGAGTTGTTAAGTTTTCATGCTTTAATATATTAGATATTGATTTTATGAACAAATAGTTTAAATGTTTATATTTATATATTTTATTAGAAGAAAGTTTTATTGAATGGCTGTTTTGAAATGTAATGCTTAAATAATTATTATTGTTTTAGTTTAGTTACAAATGTAACATCATTAAAGGAAATGACGTTTTTGTGGTTCTGTGTGATTGATAACAATGTTTTTAAAAATGTTTTCTGTACTCAGTCCGTTATGGTCTGATGAAGCAACTTTGTGAAAGCGCTTACCGACTGAGTGCACAATAAATACATCTTGTTGGTTTATGTATTCAGGAGTACTTATTTTATGAGATACGAGTTCTTGGATTATACTGCCCTGGAATTTAAGTGGAACTTGCATGGTTGCTGTAGCTGTATTCCTTGTTTAGTCTTAATATTTTGTTATTCACACCATTATCACCCAATAATTCTTCAGTAACTCATTCAATGCCAATATCATGCAGACTGCATGCGAGTGGTGATTATACGTCTGCAGTAACCAGGCACCAATCACTTTCCATATTAATATTTTTAACAAAATCAAAATAATCCTTTATGCAGCATTTTGCTTTAATAACATACTTTTTGATAATGTGATCTAACATAACACACAAGGGCATGATCCTAGATCCTACACTTGCCACATTTGGTCTCACTGGAGGTCTCTCTAAATCTTTATGCAACTTTGTCATCCCAAACATAACAAGTGATTAAGGTTTTTCAATCATGAAACACTCATATTGTAGTTTTGTTGAAAAAATAATTTCCATAATGCACATATCAATATATTTATCTGAGTTATTAACATCTATTTTAGTCACCAACTAACATGAATGACTATCACTGACAAGGGCAGACATACTATTGTTATTAAAATTTGAATCAATTATAACAAGTGGTCAACCTTTATCTGCTTTAGATATTTTGATATCCTTATTAGAATCCAGTTTATAAAGCAGCATCCCATTGTTGGCAGATAAATTAAAAATACATTGTTTTGATTTCATACTGAAAAACATCCTACTGTCCTTTTTGTGTATCATTTAAAATGCCAAAACTGAAGGCTTCTTTAATATTGAATAATCATCATCTACCTTTATGGCATGTTTAAAAAACAAATGTAAATTTAATTTATGAGTATACTTTTTAAATTAATAATTGTCTCAACTAAAGATGCACTGGAAGTAGGAATACAACTCAATCCCCTTTGAAATATCCAAATATGATGATTATTCAATAGTTCTATGGACAAATTCACAATCCTGGAAGAAACATACTGGTCATTTCTAATATTTTATAAATCTCTGAGGTAATGCAGGATGATATTTTGTTATCCTCATTGTATCTGCTAATACTTCTGCCCAAGTCCATTGATTGTATTCCTTGGGTGCTTGATAAATCTGCACCGGGTGTTGTTCGTTCATTGTACAATTTTTGATTCTGATAATGTTGGATAGTTTCTAGTATTTCCCTGTGATTCTTCTTCTGAATTTTTGAAGATCGTTGATGGACATTCTTCTTTCTACCATTATTGGGAACCTCTAAAAAACTGCATTGTGGTTGGTTGAAATATTTTGAGCTTTTTCTTTAGTTGCCGACTCCTCCTTATGTACTTTTCCTGTTTCTGCTCTATAGTATAAAGTGCATTTTGATTATAATAATTTTTATTTCAAACAAATGTTTTCAGCTTCCTTTGCTTAAGTACTTCCTCTTCTTTTGTAACATTATTCTTGATCTCATTCATTTTTGATGCCAACTCGTCCTCAGTTAACTTTAACAAAAATGCTTATATATAGAAAGAAACGTTATCCTTAAGTAGAATCATTTCATTTTTTTTCTTTTTTTAAGCAAGAAACATCTTTATTAAATTGTCACTTATGACATAGGCAATCTTGCATTTATAGAAATGAAAACAAACCACATTGACATAATTTTAATTGCAAACATTATACTTTACTTATAATCTACCCAATCATTCAGTCAAACATTACATAACTATCCTGCCTTCTTTTAAACCTCATTCCTCCCCTGTATGTATTGCTCCCACAATTCCCATTTTTTTCTATGTAATTTGCTCCTACCTTTTTCTAAATATTCCAATTCCAGTTCTTTTATTTCTGTTACTATATTCATTACTTATAGTACAGTTGGTTTAGACTTCGATTTCCATTTTCTAGTAATTGCTTTTTTGGCAGCCATCAATGCATAATAAGTCTAAATATGACAAACCAACATTTTCATTTAACTTTTTCCACTTACAAAGGAAGTTTTCACTAACTAACGTATCCTTGAACATCTTAGAGATATAAGAAATAAAAAAGACACAAGTGCTTTAGCAAAACATGTAGAAGAAGAAGATAGGAAACATATTTTTAATTTCATGGTTTTAGAAATAATAAATAAAAGTAAGAGGGGAGGTGATATAAGGAATAATGTAGAGGAAGCCGAACAAAGATGGATTTTACTACTTCAGGCAGATAGGTCTCCTGGATTGAACAATGCTGTTTCCTTGAAACCTTTTTTAAAATCCAGACCACTAAAACATTAAGTAATATGGATTATTGCATAAAATGTGTCTGTTATATGTATATTTTATTTCATCTTATGCAGAATATAAGGCAAATTAATGTACTGATGTATGCAATTTTAATTAGTCTATGTCATAGTTTTATATGTGTTTTCATTGGTTGAACCATATTTTAAATACCAATGTTTTAACTGTTTTTATCAGTCTGAAGAAGCGATCAGCTGACTTAGATCGCGAAAGCGCTTACTCTTGTTTAATAAAGTGGTGTGAAACTGCAAGTGAACCGTTTCCTACCTTGACTACTACATCTCAGTTACAACTTTTGGTTTTATATAGGGCACTACTGTGAAGCTGCAAGTGATTTATTTCCTGACGTGGATTATTCCATTTTTATCTTCAGCTGTGGTCTAACCATTGGTCTTTTCATTTTTTTTTTTTTTTAAGTTTTCACTGTATTCAGACCCCACAGGAAGTTTGGTAATACGTACTCCCAGAGAGACAATTTTAGCCTTTAAGCTGTGCTGAAAAATCAAAATGTCCCACTGAAACCTTTTGATCTTAATTAGCTGTTGTTCATCTTTAATCATCTCACTGGAATCCAAAATATTAATGGGAATATTTCTATCCTCACTTACAAGACTGTCTAGGCATTCAAAGAGATTGCTGGGTGTAGCCAAACAATTTACGAACCTAGATGGTATACACAATACTGTTCTGTGCTGATTGACATTGTTCATTCTCTCATTTGTTCAGGTTACAATTATAATTACTGCTTCAGTACCCTTAATTTATCCTGCTAATACATATGTACACAGCATTTTGATTACGTTTTAATAGTACTGCGTTTGCTGCACTCCATTTTTGTTGGTTGGATGTAGAAAGCGTACAATCTAGCAGAAAGACACAATGGTACAGCATGAATGCTACAGTTTAGGCAGGCTTGTCTACAAAATAAAAAAAGTACTTTGCAACATAATTTAATATGTCAATAAAATAATCAAAACATATTACAATATGGGCATGGGTGCCACAATTAATAGAGGGATAAAAGTAGGCTTGTGGCAGAATACAAGTTAGCATGCAAATAAGTAATCTTGTAAACAGCATACAAGTTACTACTCAACACAGTACTGTATAACCAAGTACTGTATAACCTAGTGCTGTATAACCTAGTGCTGTATAACCTAGTACTGTATAACCTAGTGTTGTATAACCCAGTACTGTATAACCTAGTGCTGTATAACCTGCTACTGTATAACTTAGTGCTGTATAACCTAGTACTATATAACCATGTATTGTATAACCTAACACTGGATAAATGAGTACTGAATAACCTAGTACTGTATAACTGAGTGCTGTATAATCTTAGGCTGTAAAACCTATTACTGTATAACCTAGCACTGTATAACTGAGTACTCTGTCACCTAGTGCTGTATAACCTAGTACTGAATAATCAAGCACTTTATAACTGAGTACTGTATAACCAAATATTGTATAACCTAGTACTGTATAACCAAATACTGTATAAACTAGTAGTGCATAACTGAGTATTTTATAACTTAGTGCTGTATAACCAAGTACTGTATAAATGTGTTACTAAGTACTGTATAACCTTGTACTGTGTAACTGAATGCCGTATGAACTAGTAGTGTATAACCAAGTATTGTATAAACCAGTACTGTGTAACTGAGTACTGTATAACCTAGTACTGTATGGATGAGTACTGTATAACCTAGTACCGTATAACAGCATGCAACATAATGCAAGATACTGTGGAATGTAATACAGTATACAGTATAAGACAGGCAACACAGTGTAATATGTTCAAAATATCCCAATAGCAGGCATTGGAGTAATAGTTAGGGAAGACCTAGAAAGCAGAATGCAAGGCTGTATGCAACACTATATGGTATGAAAAGTGCACTGCATCAGAATGTCCCAATAACAAAGGTGCAGGAGCCACAATTAGGGCCAGCTATGGAGCTTGAAAATGGATAATCAGCATCTTTATCCTATAACTCTGGAGAAAAAGTGCCCAGAGTAACTACTTTCTAGATGATCTGAATGGCCATTTGCTTCATTTAGCTTCTGCACCTGTGAAAGAGTCACCTGGTCTAGTTCTGCTTGGAGATGGTTAGAACAATTAGAGCACCACGTATTCTTACTTCTGTTATGTATGTACTATCTAGAAAGCAAATTGGTTTTCTACCCAGTGTGTGTGATGTTGTGTAGCCAACTAACTCACATCTGCTAGCATATCACATAGCAAAAGTTCACTGATAGACTTTCTTAAATTGGTCCTGCATTCTTTAGAAACTTACACTGTAACTGAGTATTGCAAGATGTCTGTGAATTAAATAATTTTATTTTATGCTGTATTACCTGATCATTGTCTAATATTACATCTTATTTTTTTCAGTATTATAAGTGGAGTCTGTTTTTTTCCAGATAATTTTACCCCAGTGGTTGCGTTCCATCAAGCCAGTCATTCATATAAATTAAATGAATGAACCTTTTATCAAGAGTAGTACTGCCAAGAAAAAGCAACTGACTATAAAATTCATTTGAAACTGGAACCACTGAACTGCTTATTTGGAAGACTTAATTTGTGCAATACAACCAACACCAAAGACAATCTGAAACAAGTCCTTTTATTTGTGTATACAAACTCCATGATTGCAAAACTATGACGGAAAAAAAAACACCTGTACATAGGTAATCACTGCTGGTATCAACATGAAAACCCCACTGGTAATGATTTAGAGTGCAAAAGTCAAACTCTACATCTTAAACCCAACCTAACTACTTCTATTAGTATAATATAAATACTACTTCTATTAAATGATCCACAACTATGAGAAAAATACAAAAAAAAGAGAAGAAACACACACACACACACACACACACACACACACACACACACACACACACACGCGCACGCACGCATGCACGCACACACACACACACACACACACGCACGCACGCACGCACGCACACACACACACACACACACAGACACACACGCACGCACGCACGCACACACACACACACACACACACACACACACACACACACACACACACACACACACACACACACACACACACACAGTGAGTCACGGAAAGCACCAAAATAAAAGTTACAGTAGCAGGGATTCTCTCTTCCATAAACTACATTTAAACTCTCTACTTAGCAAAACAATTGTGGACTATAACATACTTTGTTAATGATCACAACTGACAAACTTTCGACCTAGAACATACCCTTAATAAGGTACAAGTGACTACTTTAATGGCTTCTCATTATTTTCTGCCTGTTGCATTGTATATTGTTACTCCCTGTATATACTTTGTTGAAATCATTCTTTTACTTTTGCCCCCTGCATGCTACCTACCCCTGCTGCACTCTTATCTTGGCTAAGAAGAATGAAACATAAAGAAAGACAAAGAAAGAAAGAAAAAAAGAAAGAGAGACTGTTTATAGTCATACATCATATTAGATTGCTGAGAGGATTGTCTTAACTGAAGGTACTTTCCTATCAGAAAACATTTCATAAACAGTATGTATATCTCAGAGCAACTAAGCTCTTATGTAACATCATAGACATGTTAATATTTGCAACAAATGAATGAAAAATGGAGGCAGAAAAAAAGGAGCTTAGTAATTCATTGTTATCAAAATATGAAAGAAAACAGTATGAAAAAAGTGTCTATATTAAAACATCGAAGTTTCAAAACTTTGAATGTTCTAATATCGACCCCTATTCAGTGAAAGCTGAAAACATCGAACCTACAGAACAGCAATTTTTTACCTAGGGAAAAAATTTGCTGTTCCAATACACATGCACACAACACAAGCACACCAAACAAACAGCAATCCACACACATACACCTAAAATTTTACAACTAACCCTACACTAAACTATACACACACCACTAACTATCCACTTACCTTAACCCAAACCCTAACCCTAAGGTCTGTCACTATTGCACACTCACCTCACTCGCGCCCTAACTCTAACTCACTTGCCCCACCCTAACCCTCACATCCACACAATCGCACACATACCTAACCCGTGCCCTAACCCTAACTCACCTAACCCGCCCTAACCCTCACGTCCACACAATCGCACACATACCTAACCCACACCCTAACCCTAACTAACCTAACCTGCACTCAATCGCACACTTACCTGAACCCGACCCGTAACTTTCCACCACAGCACTGAAAATACAGAAGCAACAGAAATGGACAACCAAATTCTTTCCCTAGGAAAAAATTCGGTTTTCTGTTGCTTCGATATTTTCATCTTTCGCTGAATAGGGGTCGATATTAGAACATTCAAAGTTCTGAAACTTCGATGTTCTAATATAGACCCTGAAAAAATTATGCAAAGGAAAAAGTTAATACTTAATTTGTTTAAATATGCACAAATTCTTGCTTTTTGCCCATACTCATACGTTTAACTTGTAATGTAAAACACTCTATCCAGTTCAGTTGACAATTTAGTAAAATAAATACAGTAGCATGCTGAGACTACACTATACCACACAAACCATACCTGTCAACTTTGTCGAAGAATTCTAGACAAGCCAGACTGGGGGACAAAGGCCTAAAAATCAGGGATGTTTTTAAATAATACACTAATTCACTTAAAAAAAGTTACTAGAACAACAGGTTTTGTATTGACATGTAATTTCAGCAGAGTCTGTAATCCTCAGTGATTTACCAGAAAATGAAACATTTTAATAGGGACAGGGCAAAAATATGAGGCAAAAATCAGGGATATTCTGCAAAATTAGGGATAGCTGAGAAGTACGCCCCAATTATTCTCACTTCATTCACTTGATTACTATGCAATTTTGAGTAAATAATTTACTAAATCAGAAAAAAAATCAATTGCCTTATACGGAACGTACACAGTTACCAAATAAATAGATAATGACATATATGCACAGAGTTTAGAAAAGTTAAAAATGCACCGAACCAGCAGGTCATGCAAAACAACACATTAAGAGAATCAACAGCAGGTTGAGTGATGCACCAAGAGGAAGGAATTTCAAGTACTGCTGACCTAATCCTGGAAAACCCATACAGCCTGACTAAGCAAACTGCATTAAATCATTTTTCCCTTATAACCAGGCAGGTTTATATTGCAAAGTATTCCATCACTGCTAATCTTTGCTACAAAAATAAATAACACTAATATTTAAAGTATTGTGGCTCTGTGGTACTTATGTATTTTTGTGTTTATTTCTTTTGTTTTTTACGCTGCTCTGGACCTGCCTGATTCATTCTGTCGAGATGAGCAAGAAATCTGTATCCGTAGACCACGGAAGAGTCCTACAACCCCTTTATTCCTTCCAGGGATCCTTATTAGCTCATTTGTTCTTCCTCTGGCAAAAGTCAGTTGGTTGGGACAGGGCCAGATTTTGGTCCAGAGGAATGGTCTACCAATGTTCCCCTCTTTTTCCTTTGCACACTCAGCTAGTACTTTCTGTAAGTGGAACATGCAGTGGATGACAGTGCTTGGCTATACCTTGCAACCACAAGGGATGCAAGCCAGCAGAACAATTCCTGCTCCTTCAAATCAAGGGACAGCAGGCAGGCTTTGCTAATCTCCATCAGAAAATCATGTCCTGCATGTGTGCCTTCTAGTGTGTATCTTTCTCTTGCCTTTCCCACTTCTCTGAGAGAGGCAAGCAGGTACTGCCCCTTCATTCTGCTCTCTTCCAGCCAGTCCATCAGGTGCCCAAACCACTAACTAAAATTCTGTCAGCAGGGTTGTAGTTGGGGATTTATTGCTCTATTCACCCAGAGCTGGCTATGGTTCTTCGGTATTTTAATGAGAAGCTACAGAGGATGGTAACCATTTATGTAAAGCAGTTAAGGAGTCGCTTGTTAGGAGCAAATTTAGAAACTCAGAATTTCTATGGCTAGTATGACATCCCTTTTTACATTGCTGAGAAGGAATTGCCTTAGTTAAATATGAACACATTTGAAGAGCACTTTATTTTGTATGACTGACGTGGGTATTCTGGGAGTAGAGAGGTAAACTGGCAAATTGTACATGATCCTTTCCTTTCATTTTAGGTTTAAATGCTATGCTGAAATAAGGACTACTTTTTCTCTATGCTTACATGTTAACAGATAGTGGCAGGTGTTAGAAGCTTACTAGCTCTAATTTAAATTTTATGTCAGCCAAAATAATGGGGGACTATGCACCCTTCATATTATATTTTTTTGGGGGGCATAGAATTTGGATTTAATACGAATACAACAAGGTGCAACATCCTTTGTGGGATAGTAGAATGTAGCCTATGCCAAGGTTACACTTTGCCTTAGCTCTGGGCTGTCTGAGTTTCCTATACATTTACATAGCTTCTTTGGAGTTTTGTTTTTAACTGTAGTCATAAATTTTGTTTTGGTATGTACTTCTGAAGGAATATGTACTTTGTTTAATGGACATGTATGGACATTACTTAAGTGATTTTTGGATGTGTTAGTTAAGAAAATTATGATTTTTCTGTATATTATGTGGTGTCCCTGTGCTTTCTTCTATTAACCTAGTGAACTTGGGCATCCTGAGGCAATCTTGCAACAGCCTCCTGTACACTGAAAACCCTCTCCTCTTACCTCCCAACACTCAGACTTGTGAGAGATGCACTGATATATCCAAACTGGAAGCCACGCACTCTGCAGCCAAGACTAGAATAGCTGGTCAAGAGTAGAAGGTCAACACTTGCACCGCACCACATGGAACACATAGCCCTCCAGAACACACACCAACACTGCCTTCACATAAAAACACAAACCACACACCCACCTTCATGGAGGCTCTTAATAAAAATCTACCCAAACAGCAGAGACCTCCAAGGCAGAAATGCACTCGACCACCACAACACAACACTAATCATAAGACAAATAACTCTCCTAAACAGTGTGCCACACAACCAAAGCCCCTAAGGCAAAGCAGCATGCTCAACACAATAGTCATAAGTGACTTGATAGTGAGGCACACTGATGTTCCACTCACTAGGTTGAATAAGGAGAAAGTAGCAGTCTGCTGCCTGTCAGGTGCGTGGATCTGCCACATAATGCATGCACTCAGGTCCCTCAACAACAGGTACAACTATGACTCTGTCATTGTACATGTGGGTGTGAATGACCTGAGATGTACCTCCCTGGACTACATGAAAAGAGACTTGGAGGAGCTCTCGGATTATGTAGCCCAGGCGGGAAAGACCCTAGCCCTGCGCAGCCTCCTACCATCACCCAGAATGATACCATAGTACAAGCAGAAAATGATTGATTTCAGCAATTGGCTAAGTTTCTGGTGTTATTCTAAGGGGATCCAGTATCTGCCTGGGATGACATTATTGACAGACCTCGATGCTTTTCCAGAGATGGCCTGCATCTGTCACCCCTGGCTTCCAGATACTGGCCAAGGCTCTTGCCACCCCTATAGTGCCTTTTTTAGGCAGTGTTCCAAAGACCAAATTACCACTGTAACAGCTACAAACAAATGCAATCTGAGGGTCATGCTGCTCAACGCTAGAAGTCCAAATCTCAAAATGTACTTGCTCGAAGCACTCCTTAAAATGAAGAACATTGATATTTGTGCTGTAACAGAGACCTGGTTCAAGGCAGCAGAAAGCACCCCTGCACTACCAGGCTATAACTCATTCCACACCTTTTGGCTCCAAAACTTGAACCGAAGCTCCAAAGGCGGTGGTGTTTCCATATTCATAAAGGATGCACACACCTCCAGATTGGTAGCCCAACATAACGCATGAGAGATACTTCAGGTGCAGCTAAGATTGGGTAAGACAGCGATTCAGGTTGTATCCTGCTATAGATCCCCAACCATGTCCCTAGACTCACACTCCATGTTCCTAAGCACCCTGGAGAATATTAGAGTCTAACCTAACACTCTCATACTGGGTGACTTCAACTACTCCTCCATTAACTGGGAAAACTACTCATGTACCAATACACTTGCTCAACATTTCCTGGAACTCATTAATTCCAGTGCCCTGGACCAGCTCGTTCTTACCCCCACTAGAGATAGCAACATCCTTGACCTGGTCATTTCTAACATGTGCAACCGTTGCTCTACACCAATAGTCAGCTCCTCCCTGGTTAGATCCGACCACAAGCTAATCACCTTGGAAATCCACATCCCTCCCACCCACACTGCAAAGGTAACCACCATGAAAAACTTCTCCAAAGCTAACTTTGGGTTCCTAAAAACAGAGGTGGCTAACTTCACAGCACCCATGCAAATGGATAATATTTGCATGACTGCCAAATCATACACCAATGCACTGTACGAACACGTACACAAATGCATGGATCTCACCATACCCAATAGAACCAAGATGCTGTCCTTCAAAAAACTGAAGCCAATCTGGTGGTCCCCTGCCATAAACAAACTCTACAACAGAAGGTGGAAACTGATGCAGAATAAGGTGAAGTCCCAAGACTGGAAAAACTCCATTATCAGCCTCAACAAAAAGTTGAGATCCCTCTTCAAATCCTCTAAAGCTAGCTATGAAGACAGGATTGCAGCAGATAATAAAGACAACCACAAGGCCTTCTATAGTTATGTAAAGAATCTACATGGAAATACCCAGATTTGCTCTGCGCTACTGCACAATGGTACCTCCTATACCGAGCCAACAGATATTGCCAATATACTGGTTGACAGATTCAGCACCAACTTTAACACCCCCCCCTCCTAAAGACCAATCACAATACCAGTAGATTGCCAGGCACCCAGTATTACTGCTGCACAGATTAAAGCTGCACTGTCCAAGGCCAAGAATACAGATTCTATGGGACCTGACAATATCCCTGGCAGTGTTCTACACGAACTACAGAGTGAACTGGCACCTCACCTGTGTGCCCTGTTCAATCACAGCCTTGCCTCAGGCTTTTCCCTACCGAATGGCACACTACTGCAGTCATCCCTCTCCACAAAGGAGGAGTGACTACAGACCCTGGGAACTATCATCCCATTAGCCTGACGAGTCTGATATGCAAAGCTATGGAATGCATCATCATGGACCTAATAAACAAGGATATAGGGAATCTCCAAACACTGGATCCCACACAGTTTGGTTTTGTGAAGAGTAGCTCATGCCTGCTCAACCTGGTTGACTTCTTTGAGTCAGTCACCAGAGCTGTGGATGAAGGCAAAGTGGTTCATACAGCCTACCTTGATTTGGCCAAAGCCTTTGATACCATTCCCCACTCAGGAATCATAGAAAAACTCACTAAGCTATGCATCGATCCTTATATCGTTATATAGGTGGGTTGCAAATTGGCATACAGCTAGAACCCACAGTGTGACAGTAGCTGACTCCAAGTCAAACTGCGGACCAGTCATGAGTGGAGTCCCACATAGGTTCTGTCCTGGGTCCTCTCCTGTTTGGTATCTACTTCTCTGACATCCAGGCCAACATGAAGGGGCTTTGGCTGACAAAGTTCGCAGATGATTGCAACTTGGGATCTATTATTAACTCCTCAAGTGATGTTGACATCCTACAGAAAGGCCTCACTAAGCGCAACAACTGATATCAGAACCATGGCCTTAAGCTCAATGCCAAAAAATGTGTCGTCATCCCCTTTGGGAAAAACCCGGTTCCCATGAATTACCACATCAATGGTAGTCCACTGAACACAGAAGGCGTTATAAGAGATCTGGGAACACAGGTATACGGCAACCTCTCTTTTGACCACCACATTGCCACTGTGGTCAGAAAGTCCTTCTATGTGGCACATCTCATTATTAAGGGTTTCGCATCCAGGAAAAGAGGTCATTGTCTCCCTCTACTCTTCCCTCATTAGGCCAATCATCGAGTACAATGCCCCATTTGGCATGTACCTGCAACAACTGGAGAGGGCACAAAAGTACCACACAAAGAGGATCCTAGGCCTTAAACACTTGTCCTATATGGACAGACTCAAAAAAACTCCAACTATTCTCTGTCTCATATCACCTACTTAGAGGCGATCTCTGCTTGACTTACAAAGCCATGTCTGACCCAACTCTATTAGAAATGATACATCTAAAGAAATCCCAATCCCTCCACACCACACGATCCAGAGACCTCAACCTCATTACCACAATTAACAGAACATGCTGGAGGGACAGGTTCATAACCCAGAGACTGCCCATGTCATGGATTAGTCTTTCCGTCCATGTCCAACAGAGCACCTCACTGGCCCTCTTCAAGAGAAATCTTGATGAGTGGATGGGAAATAGAAAATTCACCCCGGGGATCACTCCAGAGGCTCTACTCAACAGACACACTGGGGACTAAGGTTGGGTGGCACAATGCCAGGGTAATCCTATGGGCTCGGCTTGTAAAGGCTCCAGGGCCATTAGCCTAGTACACACCTATGAACCTATAAATTCAACCAAGTATTGTTTTCTTCCCCTAGAGAAAAAAGCATTAAAAATAAGTATCTGTAGGATGGCTCTGATGGTCACAATAACATATGTAGCTGACTTTCTCATGGCACATCATTTATAGTTAAACAAATTAAGCAAAATTTGCTTACAGTTTGAAATAGTTCTGTAAATCACTGAGCTGTGTAAATCACTTCCTGCTGACATTTATGGGTGGTGGTGGTGAGGCACATGATTCATTATCACTTGACTTTTACCCAGAATGCCTCAGTAGCATTTGCAGTAAGCCAAAGGGACAGTCCACCACAGTGCTGCACTTCTTTCCATATGTGTACCATGGTGGGGATGGCTGTAACATTTCTTTATCCCAAGACAAGTCTGTAATGTATGACAAAAATAATTCTGCATTGTCAAATTAAGAAGTCTGCATGCCAAAAGTGTTGTTTTTATATCTCTTTCTCACTGTCTCTGTCTCTCTCTCTCTCTGTTTCACCTTTTAACTGGTGCCAGTAAATTACAGTCAAGTTTAATCAACAACAAACTGCCAAACTGATGGAAGACAACACAGCTTTGGTGTACACATCCTTTAATTTTCAGGACAACTACCCTCTTCAAGTCCATGTTACAAGCTCAGTGCTATGCATTTGTTCTGCTGTCCCTTTATTTCATGTTTCACTTTAATTAGGATGCCTCTGTAGAAGACTACATTTTTTTCTCATGCGATTTAATTTTTCAGTGCAACATTATTAAACCATACTTTTGGCTCAATGGTAGATCAGTGTATTGGCTTGTGCATACACAGCAAGGTAACAACAATAAAATAGGAGAAATTACATTCTAAGTTATGGCGAGAAACCACAGAACACATAGATGATGTAATTTCTTTTACCTGACCAAAACGGCTTTGCATTATAGTCTACCTGAGGTTTCAGACTTCATAAACCCTTCACTGAAGCTAAAAATTTACTTCTGGATGCAGTGGGCTAATACAGTGTGTCTAGCATTAATAACTTGCCTCTGAAGAAGGGTTGTTGTAGTCTAATTATCTAAGTATGTTATATTAAAAAAACTGTTTTACACTCAAAAGGTACCATTACTTCTGTGTTTCAACATTTTCTAATTAGTAGGGAAATACTTTCCTCATGTACTTATAGAACAAGTATTAGTAAATCTGTAGTGAGCTTCTGCTATATAATATCATTAAACAATTAGAATTTCCTATAAAAATCCACATAAATATTATGCAGTTAAAAATAATAACCATTTGCTCATTTAATTGTATTTAAATGCACTAAGTTTTCACGTCACATTTGAGCATGTGCAGCTATTATTTTCATATGTTTGGCATATGTGTTGGCTGCTATATTTTTTATTTGTGTGATAAAGAAATACACAAGGCAGCTTTAAAATGTTAATAGTGTAATTTCAAGAAGTGGGATGGCTGTTCAGTATATTTTTCATAACATTTAAAAAAAAAATATTGAAGTTATATTTTTGTAAGTATTCATGCATTTATGACTTCTGCATTTGTGAATACAAAGTATTATTCTGAGGATTACAAGTGTGAAGATGCAGAAGCTAAGTCTGGCCAAAACACAAGATAATGAATTTAACAGACTATTCCTGCAATACTATTCATAACCAGATTTTCTTATGCTACTCTGTGATATGGGAGATGTGGAAATGCTAGTACTTCATGGAAAAATGTTGCAAGTGCTGGTTCAGGATGAAGACGTTTGAGTAGAAATGATGGGTCAAAATAAGGAAAAGTGGGGCATAATGTGGAAAGGTAGGCCATCAGAAATGCCATCAAGATAAAAATTATATAGAAATGCATGCATCATGCCACACTATGACCACACACACACACACACACACACACACACACACACACACACACACACACACACACACACACACACACACACAGACACACACACACAAAGTATGCGTGCACTTGAGTGCACATACATAGGCATGTGCAAGCAGCTATACTTATTTGCTGCTTTTTCAGTATCCAGTTTTGCTAACACCACACTAATTTCTTTTTGAGACAGATGATCAACAAAGCAGCTGATCACCACACCAGTGCAAGGTCACTCATATAGCAGGGAAGAAATTATGCCTTTATCCCACCAATGTATGATCTTGGTGTTGCTATATTTAAATAGTAGGGGGTGTGGGAGGCTGCACATGGTGGAATGGGTGGTTTTGTGTGTGTGTGTGTGTGTGTGTGTGTGTGTGTGTGTGTGTGTGTGTGCGTGTTTGTGTGCATCTGCATGTGACTGAGCAATTAATCGACACGTTTACTGCATTCGATAGAATAGGCAACTGAATGACATGTTACTACTGCATTCTGAAATATCTTATTTTTTTATCTTTCTGGCATTTCTTGTGGCCTACCTTTCCCTATTAGATCCTACTTTTCCTCATTTTGTCTTTGGAGAGGATAGTTCTTTCCTTGGTATGGCTTTGGTATTAAAGGAAATCAGTGTTGATGAGGCTTTTCAGTGTGTATTTGCAGTAATTCCTTTGTACTCCTTGTTCATGTTTGTGTGACTGTGGAGTTTGTTATATATAAGTTATGGGGGTGTGGGAGGATTGTACAGTTCAAGGAGGTCTTTTTATGCTATTGGTGTATGTTTCATTGAAGGAAATATTGGAACATTTTGGTGTTTTTTGCGATTTTCAGTGAGAGTTGTGGGTTTGATATCCATTCTCAACCACTTTTCCCATTTTGCACATGGGGTCAGGGTGTCACAATCATCTTGACCCAAAGTTTACACCATCGGGTGGCTAGCCTTGCTGAGTTAGCTCATTCGTACCAATTACTTACACAAACAGTCTCACCTACAGCTGATTTAGAGTGTCCAATACACCTACTGAATGTCTTTGGAATGTAGGAGGACACTGGAGCACCCGGAGGAAACCCACGTGACTGCAGGAAGGACATGCAGACTCTGCACAGAATGCACCCCTGCCGAGAATCGAACCAGAGAATCCCTTGCTATGAGGTGAGAATGCATTGCGGCCATCCATGTGCTTGATAAATAATGCTCCCTATTTAGCCATTCTGCATTATTTCCCTTTGAGACTTGATTATATAAAGACAGAAAGTTAGATAAAGCACATCACATATTTAAATAATAAATTATCAGGTTACCAGCTATTGGAAGATATAAAATAAAAGGCTGAAGAAATGGAGCATCACCACACTGTAGAAAGGCTGAGCACAACACTGAGTAATATGCCAGAAAAGTAATAGTACAGAGCATGAACAGAGGAACTTCAGCAGGTAGTGGACTCAAGAGTACATAATAAAGACTAGATCTAGATAGTTCAACATTTTTCATTCTTGATGGATCAGAAAAAGTATTACAGTAGCCTTACTGGCTGAAGGTTACCCTTAGGTCTGAATGAAAGTGCAGAGGTCACAAGAGATTTAATCTGACAAACTGGGAGGGCAGGGTTATAACACGATCAGAAGCAAGCAGGAGTAAAGCAGTAGTGAGTTGTTAGTGTTGCTGTCTTGTTTAGAGCATACTTCCACAAATTCATCTCTGACCTGAAGATAATGCAGGTCTCCAGAAAGGGTGCAAGAAAGGGCAGCACTACTCTCACATGTCTAATAGAACAGCTATATGACTAGAACATGGAGAAATGAGAAGAAATGATGTAATGAACAAAGATTCACACTGGCTGGTATGAGCAGTTTGCTTTCTGCAGATGAGTCGAGTGTGTATCTAAACTGACATACATTTATGCAGTTAAATTTCACTAGCACGTTAACCAGATAAACAAATAAATAAATAAATAAATAATAGAAAAAAATGTTGGGTCTTCATACTGAATTCTAACTGTACATGTCCAGCTTGCATGCAGCAATATACTTTAGTGCTATCTTAAATGATATGAGATGTGTTTGGAGTTCTGGTTAACCAGACAGCTGACAATGTGCTGTTATCCATTTATGCCTTGGTCATCATCATCATCATCATCATGTGTCACAGACCATCAGCCTCACTGCCTTATCACCTACCACTGTACTCTGATTTAAATATGTCCAACAAAGTCATAAATTTAAAGCCTTTTTAAAAAAAAATACTTCATATTTTTATGCCTGCATTTATTAAGATGAAGTCCCTTTCTGATCACTTGTTGCTAAAAAAACTTTTAAGTTTTCTCTATCATAGAGAAATTAGAACAACATTAGGCAACCGATCACAGGAATCATACAATGCTTAGCCATATATACCTTTATGTAGACACACTTAAAGTTCTTGCCAGCTTTTGCAAGCATTTAATGGTGCTTACTTTCCAAACTGATAACCCTGGTATGAATTTGTGACTACTCATTCATCACAAAATCCTTTTCTAGTCACTATCTGTTTAGAAGGCCATATAATGCATGCATAAAGCAAAATACTGCAGACACATTTAAATGTTGTGTACTGTTTTCATAATAATGTGAATGTTCCAGATATGAAATGGAATAACTAGAAGAAACAGCTAATATACAAAGCAATGGCTAGTATAACACTTTAACAGGTATGAATGAAAGTGTAGAGGACACAAAAGATTCAACATGACAAGCTGGGAGCGGTATATAAGTAATTATGATCTCTTGAACTTCACTCTCGGGGTCACAATAATTTGCATACATCCCTTAAAGTATAATTGCCTTGTAATTATTATACCAGATATTTTTCTTAATAGTACATGGATTTTGTTCATTTTATGTTTTGCTATGGAACAACAGACAAAGGAATGAAAAAAGAAGCAGATTTTTTATGTTATGGAAGCTGTTTCCCTTTAATTTCTTTGCTTTTGTTTTCATTTCTGTGTATATTGTCTACAAAGTAGTTTCCTTAACATTTTTTAAATTCGCATATGAAGTAGATGTGCTTTCCTTCTTAGAGTCGTAGCTGCTTTTGTTGGGGCTGCCACATCTTTTTGTGCTGGTGTGATGTCTGCCATAAGTGCTGTTATACTGGATTGCTTACATAGGCAATACAGCATAACAAGCTATGTGACACAGGGTGGATACTACAAAACAGGGATTGTGGGTTGGGGGAATGCTCTAGACTATCAAGGGTTACACTTAAAGTGTTATAACAGCACCTACAGCAGTATGGGGATCAGGAGTGGGCGGCACACTAGACCACCAGGTCAGCAGGGATGAATCAAAAATGAATGTGCCTCAGTGGCACTAATACAAGTGCAAGGATCAGAGGGTGGGGGATATACTAGACCATCATGGCTTAATAGATAAGTGCCATAATGGTATTGCAGCTGTTATGGGGATGGAGATCCACAGGAGGGCAGATAACGATAACTCAGAGAGAGTTACTAAGACTGTGTGTGTGTGTGTGTGTGTGTGTGTGTGTGTGTGTGTGTGTGTGTGTGTGTGCGAGTATGTGTGTGTGTGTGTGTGTGTGTGTGTGTGTGTGTGTGTGTGTGTGTGTGTGTGTGTGTGTGTGTGTGTGCGCGTGTGTGTGTGTGTGTGTGTGTGTGTGTGTGTGTGTGTGTGTGTGTGTTGTGTGTCTATGATTGTTGCATGTTTATGTGTGTGTGTGTGTGTGTGTGTGTGTGTGTGTGTGTGTGTGTGAAAGAAAGCATGTGTGTGGAGGTTTTTATGTACTTCTATGTGTGGGAGACTGTCTGGGGAGAATGGCACTGCTTCACAGCAGTTTGCCACCATGATATGCATATCAGAGATGAGAAGTTTTTATAACCATGGAGTTGGTATATATAAGTTCAGGGGAGTATAGACTTGCCCTCTCATTGGAGGTGCAGATGGGATTAACCCCCCACACACACACACACACACACACACACACACACACACACACACACACACACACACACACACACACACACACACACACACACACACACACACACTATTAACCATCATATCACTGCCTCTAACATGATAAGCAGAGATCTTCTGACTACCCTTGGCAGTAAGCTCACATGTGGATTTCTACAGAGATCAGTATGGGTGTCAGGGTACTGGGAACCAATGAATGGCACAGTACCAGCTGAAGGTAGCATAGGCCTGAGAGAAGCCTAAATCATACGTGATGCGGGCTTTAGGTCATACTCTCTAAGGTTGTAGTCCTGCAGCAAAGAATGCCAGATATCAGCATTAAGCCTAAGCTCTGAAATATAAGCTTTAGCTTGATGTGACACAAGGGACCATTTTCATATAGGACCTGATGGTCCAAATGATGCTGGGACTGCTCAGGGAGAGGAGATCTTGGTCCCAAATATGTTTGATCTATGACGGGGTAATGAGGCATCCTTCCCCAGTCTCCTCATCTTTTCGAAGATAGCTATGGGCTATACCCTCACTAACTGAATATAAGCTCACATTCTATAAGGAACAGGAGCAGACTAAACACCAGACACTGGTTTAGGAGAATTAGGTGTCAACCTGCTTTTTGAGAGATCATGTTTGCTTTGGGGGTTCAAGTTACACGGAGGTAGCATGGAGGCAAAACACTTCTCCCTTCTACACTTTTCAGTGGCAGGATAAAATTGCTGGCACTTAGCAGTTCTAGAGGAGGGCCATCTAATTTCCTAGACATGTGTGTGCCCTGATTACTATGTTCATAAAAACTGAAGCCATTCTAATGAAAATGTTTTTATTTGCTTTAAAAGAGGTAGAAAAGAGTCTCATAATAATGAATATATTTATAGAGCAGAATAATCTTTCTAACAATTTTTATCTTTAGTGTACTGTCATATCAATATTGATCAATTTTATAACTTTTCTCTGTGTAACTCATGATTTTGAATCAGACAAAAAGGTAAATTGTTTAAAGAATTTGCATAAAAATGAATATGTTCTTATCCAACGTGCAGTGGTCCTTCATTTTTACTTGTTTACGTTGTTAAAAAACTTAGAAATACCTGCTACATGTTACTGTAAAACTTTCTAATATTTGCTATAATGTGAACCTGAAAAGGATCTGTGGACTGGTCCAAATAAAATGTATTTGTAGCAGAGGCACAAAACACCTTCAGTTTCATAATATAATGGGCTATGTTTGATCCTATTGTTTCAATTGAAAGTCCATTCAGTGCTCTGAAATTTGGTATGGTGACCTGGAGCTTTGTATATGTATGGAATTTGGAAAAGCCTAGTGTCCTCCCTTAGTCTGGATGCCCACCGTTATAAAACATCACATTAGGGTTTGCAGCAGCATGAATACTTTTTCACATTTTTTATTGTTTATTCATACAACATTGTTTTGTTTTCTGTTGTTATATTTTCAAATAAATGATCAGGCAATGCATGATGTAGATGTACAGATGGGAAGTAATAATTGACACAACATCAAAGGAGATAAGGCTGCATCTTCTACTAAAACTCCAAATAGCTGCACCCTCGTGGAAGCAGATTAATATATATAGCAGCCACAACTTCACCTCATGTGATATTCTTATTTCTTCTAAGTCCCCTCTATCTGTATGTAGTTCACAAAGATGCACACTTCACATCCTGAAACTCCTATCTAGTAGTACCCTAGCTTCTGCTTGTTTTTAGTTACCTAGGAGATATTGCTGACAGCATCATTAGAGTTGTAATCCTAGTGATCACAGGTAAGTCCTAGATAAAGCATGTTTTCTTTTAATCTTGTTTATGAGTCCACAGATATACGTTGATGGTAAAATACATTAAGTACTTTTATAGAATATTCATAAATTGTATATATGCGGTTGTCCAAGTTCACATCCTGTTGTTTGCATTGTTGACTATTTACAACAACTTTGCCACAGTAAATGCACTTGTGTAGCCCGCATATCAACACGTTAACTTTTAAATTATTGCAATGACCATAACTTGTCTTAGAACAGAATTAGAAAATAGAGATATAGCCCAGGTAGCTGTTTAACAAATGTCAGTGTACATTTACAGTCCAAATAGTCATTTAACAAGTGACATGTTGATTAATATTTGTTAAATTACTTGACTGTTTTAATATCAGGAATTTTAGGAACCTGGTAATAAGGGAAAAGACTGCTAAATGTAACACTGATAAATTCTATTTAAAACTACACATAGTACTGTAAAGAAATGTAGTTTGACATTTCTGTTATGCTAATATAAGCTGAAAGCATGCAAATACTTGGTAGAAAAAATATAAATACTCATCAAACCAGTACTTAGCTGTTTAAGCATAACTGCAGTTCATTTTGGTTCTTAATTTTTGGCTATAAAATCAAATAAAAAGTTATTTTAAAAAAAAGAGTAATTGCAGTAATATTATGAACTGAAAGAAGTGCAATTTTTTTTTTACTAGTAATACACACACAAAAAACAAGTGCTCCTGCCATATGTCAGATTGCAGAACAGGAAATACTGAATAAGTTCTGCTTGGTTTCTGTGGTTTCTTTTGATTATTTAATACTTCATAAGGAAATAAAATCAGATTAAACTAGTACTAATGCACTTTACAATGTGAAAGGGAAAGAAATAAGAAATTAATAAAATATGGCATAAAGAATAGAAACATTCCCAGGAATTTCTTGTGTGGCTATTGTCAACATTTAGTCTTAACATTTCTGCTAAATACAGAAGATGAGAATATATTATAACAGTAACTGATGAGTGGGTGTGGTATATTGAAGGTTTACCCATGATTGGTGTGGTTTAATTACGAGGGCGAAGCAATATTACGAAGGAAATGCATTATGTATATTTGCTGCGCGTGCTACGTGAACCCAAAATCTCTGACTACAGTCTTACACTTGCCTCCTAAAGTTGGTTTGTGCTATAGACTTATGCATGCATACTTGCTTTTATGGTTAAGATATGCATGCTCACTTTGCTACTACTGTATAGAATACAAAAAATATATAATTAACTTTTAAAGCAGCAATAATACTTCTGCTGTGCTGCATACATACTACCGTCTTCCCTCAGTCTCTCTGGAATGTTCTCTGTTAAATCTGTAGATGTGTTTCAGGGACAGTTCATTTGATAGCACTTCTAGCATTTCACTGATGGTTTGTTAGCAAATGTGCCACTTGCCTGTTCTTTTGGTGGTGGGGTTGCAAAGTTACTTTTCTGTTTTGGCACAAACAAGGATGTGTTGCTATTGTTACTCTCCTTGTTTTGCACCCAGCCTCCCTTTGTGTGTGAATGTAATATGTTACAACCACACAATTCCTGCTTTTTATATTTCAATATCATGACTGTTTTATGTTTCTCTGGTGGGTAATAGAGAAATGCTACATTTTATGTTTTATCTGGAAACAGGACTTTTTTAGCTATGTGATACTTATGTGTATTATCCTTCTATTGTGTTTTAGGTCACCTAGGACTATGGTTTCCAGCCATCTCCATCCCTGTAAATGCTCCTTCAGTGACCCTGAGAATCAGGTCATTGTGTGAGGAAGCTTTAAAGTGACGTTGTGCCTTTGTGCTTAAAAGGGGATGTGGAGATATGTCAGGTAGAATGCAAATTTGGCACTAGATAGTTGCTGTATAGTAGGTGGCCACAGTAGGAAATATGATCAGTAGGGCCACTGACATGATTTCATCTGCACGGAGAAGAGCAGCTGCAGTGGTCCCTGATTGGATGGGTACCAGGGGGGCTGCTACAGAGCCACCACTAACAGCAAATGAAGAGTTCTTGTCCAGTGTCAGGGATCCAGGCAGCTACCAGGAAAGTGCAGAATAGCTTATGCTTGACACTGGTGCCACTGTTTCAGGGATAAAAAGTATGTCCCAGGAAGAGCTTCCAGGTAGGCTTTTGTAGCTAAATTGTTAAATACTCTTGTATAGTAAAACATTAACAGGAATATGTTAGTTCTGTTTAACAATAGATTTATATGTGGGGTGGGGTGGGACTTGATTGCTACAGTTAGCAACACATTCTGATTGATTACACACGGGCTTAGGGTAGACTTGCCATCCAAGTTCTTGTTGAAAGTACAGTTAATGAACATATAAAGGGCAAAAGGTTTTAACCCCCTGTGTTACTCTTAATTGTGATGATGTTGTCCTTAACTTTTGCTTAACGTCTTCCAGGACCATCGCCCATGGGAAGCATAGCATCAACTGCACATAGTAAGCCAAATATCTTCTTTGTCAGTGGTGATGAGCAGTTTAAAGAAATATATATTTTTATCCATATGTGTGATGTGGGTGTCAGGACTGTTGTGTGAATTGCTGTACTGTCTGTAGTAGTGGCAGCACTGTTACTGTTAACATACTTTTGAATATAGTAGTGTAGCTATTATTTTTTTTCTAGTGTTTGTTGCTTATTATCACAGATGATCCTGAAAGTGTAAGTGTAAGACTCTTACCACCTGATGTCAGAGTATCAGCAGACTCAGGTGATGGTGGTGGCCAAACAGAGGCATAGTCAGGGGGTTCAGAGGTCGAGTCTGACACTGAGGTCAACATTCAGCCATTCCCTGTAATTCCATTGGACACAGCCAGTAGGCCTACGCCAACCCATTCCAGTGAGCCCTCAAATATTGGACAGGTGGAGGGTGAGATACTCGATCAGAGAAGTGTGGTTACTGTGGCTTCACTGCCTATTGACTCTGGCCATAGCCAAAGTATGGTCCATGCTGGAAGGTTATTAGGGGTGCTTGGAGGAGGCCTGCTGTCCATCATATACCTGATCCAGGTGTGTCTTCCTGTGACACTCAGCATATGTTTAGGGCCATCATGGAGGCACATGCATGTTTCCATAGGTCCTCCAGAGAAATGTTTATGGTTGTAGATGTGGCCCAGGCTGACATACATGACTACATCCACCATGTTGCCTATTCAATGGATTGGATGAATGATGCATTGGAATGGGCAGTGTCTTTGATGGAATGTCTGCTGGAAGGGGGATGGCATCCTCATGTGCGTACATCAGCCACATCATCTGCTGTTAGCTGACGTGGCTGTGCCCGATCATATTCCCATAGTAGCACTACTTCCACTGCTCCACACTCAGATATGTCAGATCATGCTGTCATGTTCCTGGGCATCCTCATGAAGGGACTGCATCCAGCAGACATCAGTCACATTCAGGAAGAAAGAAGTGCATCTGACCGTGGGCATGAACATGCCAGTGCAACTCTTGGCAGAACCAGTTCTCATGGTCAGATAAGACAATGATGAACTGACACCTCTACTATGCATGGCTCACACCTGCCCAACATACCAAGACACAGAGCTAACACAGAGCTTGGCTGTATTCATGCAGACACTCACACACCAATTTCACCTGGAGGACCCATACAGACATACACAACAGTTACATGGTTCAGCCGTGAAGTGTAAAGCACATTTTGTCTCACTGGTCATTTGTTACTTTATCCAAATGTCTCCCTGCTTCTATTTCTTACTCACACACACTCACCAACCTTTTGTGTTAGTCTAGGCTTCCTGCCCCCCCACAACACCCTGTGCAAGTGATGATAACTGTGCCATATCCTTGTTTTCTATTTTTTGGATTCACTGATACATAACATTTGTGTCTGATTCTCAGAGTGCATAACTGACTTAGTCCTTAGTATATCTGCATTTGAGTTGTTGTTTTGCTAATTGTACCTGTGACATATTTTGGTCTTAGAAAGTTAGACAGTTGATAAAATCAAACATTCTTTGCATCACTGTTGTTAATGATCTTGTGAGGGTTGTGAAGTCTGAAACTGAAATGTGTCTCATTACTTTCTAACTTCTCTCTTTAATGATTTTCCTGTACAAAAATATGGTGGTAAACTGAGGGACATTCTGTGAGCATCAGTACTTTTGAGAGGTATGATTGTGTGAATCATTGATGTCTGAGGCCTGCTACTTGATACAGGACACATATAGTCACATAAGTCTCTGCTGTCACATATTAAATTCATTTATGTACAAATCACCCACTTTTTACTTGCTTACACTACCAAGTAACAACATGCAAGGATATACCATTCATTCATATTATTACACAATACACTAGGTAAAGGTTGTGAGTGTTGCCTGGCATCAATGTTACTATATGTATGTGTGTAAGAGGAAGATTTTAGCCCCTTAGGTGTGAGCGAGTGTGCTATGCAGTGCCTCTTGGCCAATGCGAGTGCATATTGAGCACGCCTCTGCCTGGCTACACCCACAACACCTGCTGGTTCCCCCTCTGAATCCTCACCTGCTTGTGGCTGTGGTGAATTTGCCATTAGTGGTGGGATGTGTGCCCCTTCCCCTTGTTGATCCTGCTGCAGCTACTTTCTCAGGATGATGTTGTGTACCATGACACATATGGTGTAAATTTCAGTACATGTACATGGATTGTACTGCAGGGCTCCCCCAGATGTATCTAGGAACCAGAACCACGACTTCAGCAGCCCAAACACATGCTCTGTGATATTTCTTGTTTGAGCATGTGCCTCATTATTGTGTTCTTCAGTGGGTGTGTGTGCATTTCTGATGGGAGTCATCAGCCATGGTTCCAGTGTATATCCTGCATCCCCCAGTAAATGACCCTGTGGGATATCCCCTCCCCCAGTGAACATCTGATACATTTTGGAGGTGTGCCAGATATGTGAGTCATGGTAACTACCTGGGATGCCAGCACACGTTGAAGATGATTCCATTGGCATTACACTTGACTTGGCAGTTAATAGAGTGGAAGCCCTTTCTATCCCTGTTCCACAGGTAGTGCCTTAATTTTTATATGTGTACAATTTATGGTGTCCAGTACTTCAGGGTAGTGTGCTACAGGGTAGAATTCCTGCATATTTGTTGCCCTGTCCGTAGGAGTACAGAGAAAATATATGTGGTCACTGGAATGTTGGAGAATAACATTCAGGAATTGCTGGAGGATCCTGGACACTGATGCCTGAGACACCCATAGCATGTCTCCTGTTGGTTTCTGAAAGATTCCTGTAACTAAAATTCTAAGTGCTACACATACCTTTGTCTCCACTGATATGGGTTCCTCTCAGTTTGCCCTTGGTCTGAGTTGAGGATGATAGAGGTTGCAGAGTTCCTGTAGAGTGTCTGTATGTACCTTGCAGTGCTCTACAATTTCCAAGTCATGCAGATTGTGATAAGTTAACCAGAGTCTGAAGATTCTTCTCTTTTTTAACCATGCTCTATTAGCAGCAGAAGCAGCAGTAGCATAGACGTCAGCGTGCTGCATATACCCATGAAGTAGCTCTATTAGCAGCAGAAGCAGCAGTAGCATAGACATCAGCGTGTTGCATATACCCATGAAGTAGCTCTATTAGCAGCAGAAGCAGCAGTAGCATAGACATCAGCGTGTCGCATATACCCATGAATTAGCTCTATTAGCAGCAGAAGCAGCAGTAGCGTAGACATCAGCATGTTGCATATACCCATGAAGTAGCTCTATTAGCAGCAGAAGCAGCAGTAGCATAGACATCAGCGTGTCGCATATACCCATGAATTAGCTCTATTAGCAGCAGAAGCAGCAGTAGCGTAGACATCAGCGTGTTGCATATACCCATGAATTAAAGCAACAGCAGCCCCTAACATTCTTTCTGTGTAGACTCCTTTCTGTGGCTGTATTCCAATAGGTTTGGAATTCACAAGAAAAGCCAGCTCTGTGTCTACATGGTTGCTTTATAGCTTATTGAATAGCTCCTCCATCTTGGATTGGTTGATTAGCATACATTTCAGGTGCTTATGCTGTAATTAGCATGCCACAGTGTTTACCTAGTTTGCGTGGCTCTACACACTGAATCCAAAACAGTTTGCTACCATGTGAACATCATGCCGCAATGCGCACGTTATAAATGGACCGTGTAGTATTTATTGAATCTGGCCAACAGTTTTTTTACATTATTTTAATGTTCTATGCCATACTGATGTTTCTGCAGCACTGTGATTAGTTATTACTAAACTTTATTTTGTTCTTACCTAAAATTACCTTAGGCTAGGACATAATTACATAATTTATAATTTTGACTACGTTTTCTCTTTCTCAGAAGGCAATTTTGGTCTTTAGAAGATGAGACTATAATGTCCAAATTAACTTAGAATGGTGGTACTCTGTGTTACTAATGAATTTGAGAATGCTTGGACAAAGTATATATATATATATATATATATATATATATATATATATATATATATATATATATCATTCTTTTGGGGACACTCTGTTTTGAGCTCATTATCATATTTAAAACACATAGTAAAAACTCTTCCTTTGTCAGAACCTAAACTATACTTAATAAATTATGTTTTAAACCGTGGAATCAGTTACCTCTGTCTCTCGTATTTTACTGGTATTGAAGTTCAGGTTTATTCATGCAATCAAAAGGGAAATAAAATCAGCCAAAACACTCCATCGCTTTACATGAACTTTCCAGGCCATTGATCTGTGAAGGTCTTAAGAAGCTTAGCCTTACATTCCCATTATAGATTTTGGGTCTTATATTTTGCATACAAGTAACCCAGAGGTGGTCCAAACAAGGATATGTTAGGACATTTACATTTATGTGAATAAAATAACCAAAACAGGAAAAAAAAATAAACATGTCCAAGCACACGACTATAAACGTCTCCTAGAACATTTCAGGCTACAAGGCAAAGAATACCTTCAGGATAAAGGTAATTTGTAACAAATGTGTTTGCCTTGACTGATGACGTTTGGAAGGTAATATATTCTGTTTGCACAGCATGCAGATGTTATTTAATAATATGTAGGTATAATACCTTGCTCATGGTTAGTAGGTCAACACAGATAAATAGGTTAAAAGTCTGTAAAACGAATATCTTTCTCTGATAATTACTTGAGTGTACTAACACATTACATTGAGCATAAAGGAGTGTAGTTATGGTGTGAGGCAGTCTCAGTCCTGTTATGGTACTAATGTTAATAGTTTAAACATAGTGGATTCTACTGTCAGTGATCAGTGAAGTAATCTAGTTTATATCATGACTCCAAATATCTGATTGTTGATGATTATTACTGATGACTGACCCCTGATTTATTCTATATAATACTTATTTTAACCAAGCAAATCACTATCTGCACCTATTTAGGATAGCACAACTTAAGAGAGAAGAGCCCAAAACGTTTCCAGGCTACTAGATGTGCTGCAAACTCATAATTAACCTTAAGGAGGTAGAATAAATGACGTCACTGATTAAGTCATTGTGAGAAAGAAGCTTTAAGTCATTACTTGTTATATGATATGCTTTTGATGGTGAGCCTAGGAAATACATATAGCAGTAACATAAGAGCATGATTTGATTATGTGAATTGGTTCAGAAATCTTGTTGACTTGATGGGACCAAGACTAAGCTTTGCAGGGCTTATTACATGAAGAATTTTATAAAAGAAACAGAAAGATGTCCATGACTCACATCTTACAGAACAATGGATTCAAACAAATTTTATTCACTCCTGCTGTGTTCATAGAACCAGTGTCAGTTTCCATCTCAGAATGGCTGCTGCTGTATAATGCTGGCCTTATTTACCACTGGAGTTGCCAGTTGCTTTTAACGTTCACTCAAGCTGCTGTTGTTGACATTTTTTGGCATTCTTGGCATTCCTTTACAGCTTTGCAATTGGTACCAGCTTGACTGCTCATCATCTGTTTGTACAGAATTTATTTGTTTGGTTCAGATGTTGAAAGGTGGACTGCACTGGTGTTCTGCCAGGTGATGGAATCTAATGAGATCTATTTGCACCTTGAACTGTGTTATTTGAATACTGATTGTGACATGTCGTGAGGCACATGACATCAGTACATTCATTGTGAGCGCTGATTGCATGATTTCAGCAATGTCACTATTTCTTTACTCTAATTACTGTGATGCTACATTTAGCACTGGACCATAGTAAATTATTCTGTTTTCTTTTTGTACTTCATTTTAACACCAGTCTTACTAAGGTGATGAAAACGATTACACGGCTGCAGACTTCTGTTGTAACCACGCCACGTGGTTTCTGCACTGATGTATGCTGTTCGTCTTGGATGTTGCTGCTAAGGTCCTGAATATTTGTACTTCCTTAGCTTCTGTCCTTCTCCTTACTCTGATTCCACTGAGCTCACGGGAGTTGTATTATTTGTTTAAATGTTATACTCTCATCGCCTAATAAAAGACAATATTTGAACTGGAAGATGAGACATCTATGAATTTATTGGGAACTGTCATGTGGGTCATAATATTATTTCATGCAGCCATAACCTATTGTCTGTAGAAACTCTCTGTTAATATTTGCAGTGCACTTGCTGAAAATATTGAATAATGAAACAGCAATGGAGTAGCCAAAGTATTTTTACATGGTAGGGTTTGATCATTATAGCACTCTGGGTGCTTCAGCTGTTGCCGTAGGGTAAGACAGCTGTGCAAGGTACCTGTCCTAATTTATCTACAAAAGGCTCCTCTCTTGCAAACAGGTCAGGTGTCAGGGAGCTAGGTACCACTGGCATCCCTGAAGGGCATTTACACAAATACCAGGTCTGCATCAAACCAGCCATCATGATGCTGTCATTCATTTTACATAATGGCACTCAGAAATGGAAAGCTGGTATTACATTGTCACCTGATCAGCATTTGCCAATCACACTCTTGTGGCACCATGCACTAGGGGCACTTCCTCTTTCACCTATCCCAGCTATGCTTCTGATCCTGGCTATGACATCATCTGTTATGATCATATCAGTAAAAGAGCGGCTGGTGTAGCCATTACAGATTGAAAACATGTAACCTTCATGTGCATCTCATACAAATACAGGACATGCATCAGTTAAAAATCAGTATGTATAACAACATTATATACACCGATTGTGCCAACAAATCAGCTTCTTATAGGTTCATAGGTAACTCATCTGTCCAGATTTCCACAGAATGTCCAGATTTTTTGCCACATATTTTTGGTCTTCTCCTCTTAAAATCTGTTTTTTCTGGCAGACTACATAGGGTTGAAGTCGCTAAATAATGACATATATTTCAGACTTCATATCCTAAGAAATTGCAAGCTAACAGAAAATCTGTTATTCTAACAGTATTCTAAATTTAGAAAAGCAATATTTAAAATCTTTCCGAATTTTGTGTTTTTGTCCTCCCATTATTTAAGGCTGTGTTCAGATTTCTTGTGTTAAGACGTTGAGAGGTCTGACCATAACATTTTACATTTTGTTTGAAGTCCTACATGACCTGTTTTCATGGAATTAAAAATGTCTGTTAGGAACTGGATTCCAGAGCAAAATAACTACATGTACGCTTGGTTAAGTATGCAAAAGGTCAGGTCTACCTTAAAATATATGTTGTGTTAGCACACAGATATGGTTTGGTGACAGATACAGCACTGTAGAATATGTTTATCTTGTGAAAAGGAACAAATGTAGCACACACTGAAATGGTTAACCTCTGCAAAGTAAATCCATGCACACTGGCGTTAATGAAAAGTTATTATATGTGGTCAAAGTCAGCTGAAACAGCAAAGCTGAACTTGAGTGCTTTACAAGAACCATGAAAAGCAGCGAATGGTTGGTATAAAAACCTTCCTATGTGGCTTAAAACACAAGACATTTCCTGTCAGTTTTACATTATTGCTTGCAAACCTACTTCCCTGTGGTACTTGCATTCCAGTGGTTGAAAACAAAGAATGCTAGAAGTCATGACTGTTGAATAAAACATAGTTTGTTGACGATTAATTTAAGTCTTAAAAACCCAAAAATCGGTAAAATACTCCCAAGGCCTCAAACCAAAAAACGAGGGGACCCCATAAAACACACACCCCATACCACAAAAAGGGAAAGGTCACCCCTTGGCAAACCCACACAAACACGCATAGGTACCCCAAAGCAGACAATAGCCATCAGGCTGGGGGGCCCCTAGTGCCCCCCGGCTAAGAAAGAGACATAGAGGAGCTCTCTGATTATGTAGCCCAGGCAGGTATGACCCTGACCCTGAGCAGTATCCTTCCTTCACCAAGAATGATGCCACAATATAGTGACAAGATGATCAGCTTTAACAATTGGCTTAATGTCTGGTGTCATTCAAAGGGGATCCAGTGTCTGTCTGCTTGGGATGACATGCTTGACAAGCCACCCTGCTTCGCAAGGGACGGCTTGCACCTGTCACCCCTGGGATTCTGGATATTGGCTAAGGCTCTTGCCACCCCCATAGTGCCTTTTTAGGCAAGGCTCAAATTCTAAACCTACCACCCTAGAAAACAAAAACGTGAAGAAACTAAGGGTAATGCTGCTCAATGCCAGAAGTCTAAATCTCAAAATGCACGCACTTGAGGCCCTTCTCAGTATGGAGAACATCGATGTCTGTGCTGTGACTGAAACCTGGTTCAAGGCTCCTGAGAGCACCCCGGCACTATCAGGTTTCATCTCATATCATGCGTTCCGGCCCCAAAACCCGGACCACACCACAAAAGGAGGGGGTGTATCCATATTCATCAAGGATACCCACACCTCCAGGTTGGTGGCTACGCACGAAGCATCGGAAACCATCCAGGTGCAATTAACCATAGGCAAAACTGCTCTACAATTTGTAGCATGCTACAGGCCACCCTCTCAAACTCAGGAAACCCACACAGCCTTCCTGAAGACACTGGAGGGTATAAATGTATCACCAAACACCATCATATTGGGTGACTTCAACTACCCGAATATAGACTGGGAACATTACAAAAGCCCAAACTTTCTAGCCCAAAGGTTCCTGGAGTTCATAAATTCAAATGCCATGGAACAACTAGTCACTGTCCCCACAAGAGGAGAAAATATACTAGATCTCATCATCACGAACATGGGGACAAAATGCTCCACACCGGAAGTATATCCCTCATTGGTGAGATCAGATCATCAACTAATCTCACTAGTATTCCACATCCCTCCCCCACCCCAAACAAAAGACCACAGTGAAGAACTTCTCTAAAGCAAACTTCACACTACTCAAGACAGGTGTGGTATCCTTCAAGGCCCCCGAGCCAATGGAAACCACAACCCAAGCGGAAGCCCTTACAAATGCCTTCTATGAACACCTTCAGGACTGCATGGATCAGGCAATCCCAAATAAAACCAAGACTCTTTCCACCAAGGGCAAACGTCCAGTCTGGTGGACCCCAGCCATAAACAAACTTTACAACAAGAGGAGAAAGCTATTACATGATAGAGCAAAATCCCAAAAAGGGAAGGCATCTTTGATCAGCACTAGCAAGAAACTACGATCCCTCATAAAATCATCCAAGGCCAACTTTGAGAGAAAATTGCCATAGATTCAAAAGACAATCATAAGGCCTTCTTCAGCTATGTCAGAAACCTGGGTGGAAACTCCCAGATATGCTCAGAATTAGTCCAAAATGATACAAAAATCACTGAACCCACAGACATTGCCAACATACTGGCAGACAGGTTCAGTGCAAACTTCACCCCTCTCCCCCCCCAAAAGGAGAGATAACTATCCCAACTGAGAGTAGCCTCCCAGACATCTCAAATGCGCAGGTGAAAGCTGCTCTCTCTAAAGCTAAAAACACAGCATCAATGGGACCGGATGGGGTCCCCGGCTGTGTGCTACATGAACTCAATGAAGAACTAAACCCGCACATAAGGCAGCTGTTTAATCTTAGCCTCACCACAGGATATGTGCCCAAGGAGTGGTGTACGGCAACTGTGGTCCCACTCCACAAAGGCGGTGCCTCTGGACCCTGGTAATTACCGCCCATAAGCTTAACAAGCCTGGTCTGCAAAGCTATGGAGAGGATCATAATGGAACTCATAACAAGGACATAGGGGACTTGCAGACCTTGGACCCAACCCAGTTTGGCTTTGTCAAGGGCAGATCTTGCCTTTTGAACTTGGTCGACTTCTTCGAAACAGTCACCAAGGCCATTGATGAGGGAAAGGCAGTCCATACAGCCTACCTTGACCTTGCAAAAGCTTTCGACACAATACCCCACTCGGGTATTATAGAGAAACTTACCAGCTTAAATGCAAACCCATATGTCACAAGATGGGTTGCAAACTGGCTAAAGGACAGAACCCACAGGGTTAGAGTTGCTGGAGCCATGTCAGACTCCAAGCCGGTTACAAGTGGAGTCCCACAGGGCTCAGTCCTTGTCCCCCTATTGTTCGGCATCTACTTCTCAGAAGTACAGGCAAACATAGGAGGACTATGGCTGACAAAGTTTGCGGATGACTGCAAACTGGGTGCCATAGTGGATAGTACATCGGACACAGACATCCTTCAGAGGGGTCTCACGGAAACTGATAGCTGGTGCCAGAGCCATGGCCTGAAGTTAAACGCAAAAAAGTGTATAGTCATACCCTTTGGGAAAAACAAGGTAACCCCAAGCTACCATCTAGGTGGCAACCCACTAAGCACAGAAGAGGTTATCAGGGACCTGGGGACCCAGGTTGACAGTGGCCTCTCGTTTGACGCTCACGTTGCTAAAGTGGTTCAAAAGACCTTCTACATTGCCCACCTGATCATGAAGGGATTCACATCCAGATCAAGTGAGGTCATTGTTCCCCTGTACTCTTCACTTATCAGACCAATGATCGAGTACAATGCCCCATTCGGGATGTATCTCACCCGACACCTGCAGCAATTGGAGAGACCCCAAAAGTTCCTCACCAAAAGGATAAAGGGACTCCAAAACCTGTCATATGCTGCCAGACTGAAGAAACTCCAACTCTATTCAGTTGCATACCGTCTGCTCAGATGTGACCTGTGCCTGACATACAAGGCCATGACCAACCCGGAATTAATGGACATGCTCCACCTCAAAAATCCAAATCCACCAAAACCACTAGAGCAAGAGACTTAAACCTTAGCACGGATATAAATAGGACGTGCTGGAGGGATAGATTTATCACCCAGAGACTCCCCATGCTGTGGAATAAAATCCCGGTCCATGTGAGGCAGAGCACCTCGCTGGCTCTGTTCAAGAGAAATCTTGACCGGTGGATGGGAGATCGTAGGTTTACCCCGGGAATCATCTCTGTGTCACTACTGGACAGAGGCACAACAAACTAATGGGCACAGTATTTCTAACATAAGGGGCGGCGTAAGCCACATAACTTTGGGCTAGGCTTATAAATGCCCTAGGGCAGTTAGCCTAGTATAAACCTATGAACCTATGAACCTATATGTTAGGACATTTACATTTATGTGAATAAAATAACCAAAACAGGAAAAAAAAATAAACATGTCCAAGCACACGACTATAAACGTCTCCTAGAACATTTCAGGCTACAAGGCAAAGAATACCTTCAGGATAAAGGTAATTTGTAACAAATGTGTTTGCCTTGACTGATGAAGTTTGGAAGGTAATATATTCTGTTTGCACAGCATGCAGATGTTATTTAATAATATGTAGGTATAATACCTTGCTCATGGTTAGTAGGTCAACACAGATAAATAGGTTAAAAGTCTGTAAAACGAATATCTTTCTCTGATAATTACTTGAGTGTACTAACATGTTACATTGAGCATAAAGGAGTGTAGTTATGGTGTGAGGCAGTCTCAGTCCTGTTATGGTACTAATGTTAATAGTTTAAACATAGTGGATTCTACTGTCAGTGATCAGTGAAGTAACCTAGTTTATATCATGACTCCAAATACCTGATTGTTGATGATTATTACTGATGACTGACCCCTGATTTATTCTATATAATACTTATTTTAACCAAGCAAATCACTATCTGCACCTATTTAGGATAGCACAACTTAAGAGAGAAGAGCCCAAAATGTTTCTAGGCTACTAGATGTGCTGCAAACTCATAATTAACCTTAAGGAGGTAGAATAAATGACGTCACTGATTAAGTCATTGTGAGAAAGAAGCTTTAAGTCATTACTTGTTATATGATATGCTTTTGATGGTGAGCCTAGGAAATACATATAGCAGTAACATAAGAGCATGATTTGATTATGTGAATTGGTTAAGAAATTTTGTTGACTTGATGGGACCAAAACTAAGCTTTGCAGGGCTTATTACATGAAGAATGTTATAAAAAAAACAGAAAGATGTCCATGACTCACATCTTACAGAACAATGGATTCAAACAAATTTTATTCACTCCTGCTGTGTTCATAGAACCAGTGTCAGTTTCCATCTCAGAATGGCTGCTGCTGTAATGCTGGCCTTATTTACCACTGGAGTTGCCAGTTGCTTTTAATGTTCACTCCAGCTGCTGTTGTTGATATTTTTTGGCATTCTTGGCATTCCTTTACAGCTTTGCAATTGGTACCAGCTTGACTGCTCATCATCTGTTTGTACAGAATTTATTTGTTTGGCTCAGATGTTGAAAGGTGGACTGCATTGGTGTTCTGCCAGGTGATGGAATCTAATGAGATCTATTTGCAGCTTGAACTGTGTTATTTGGATACTGATTGTGACATGTCGTGAGGCACATGACATCAGTTCATTCATTGTGAGCGCTGATTGCATGATTTCAGCAATGTCACTATTTCTTTACTCTAATTACTGTGATGCTACATTTAGCACTGGACCATAGTAAATTATTCTGTTTTCTTTTTGTACTTCATTTTAACACCAGTCTTACTAAGGTGATGAAAACGATTACACGGCTGCAGACTTCTGTTGTAACCACACCACTTGGTTTCTGCACTGATGTATGCTGTTCGTCTTGGATGTTGCTGCTAAGGTCCTGAATATTTGTACTTC
Source organism: Protopterus annectens (assembly GCF_019279795.1). Lineage (NCBI taxonomy): Eukaryota > Metazoa > Chordata > Ceratodontiformes > Protopteridae > Protopterus > Protopterus annectens. Next base: position 225,151,343 of record NC_056745.1, read on the forward strand.
CTTAGCTTCTGTCCTTTTCCTTACTCTGATTCCACTGAGCTCACCGGAGTTGTATTATTTGTTTAAATGTTATACTCTCATTGCCTAATAAAAGACAATATTTGAACTGGAAGATGAGACATCTATGAATTTATTGGGAACTGTCATGTGGGTCATAATATTATTTCATGCAGCCATAACCTATTGTCTGTAGAAACTCTCTGTTAATATTTGCAGTGCACTTGCTGAAAATATTGAATAATGAAACAGCAATGGAGTAGCCAAGGTATTTTTACATGGTAGGGTTTGATCATTATAGCACTCTGGGTGCTTCAGCTGTTGCCGTAGGGTAAAACAGCTGTGCAAGGTACCTGTCCTAATTTATCTACAAAAGGCTCCTCTCTTGCAAACAGGTCAGGTGTCAGGGACCTAGGTACCACTGGCATCCCTGAAGGGCATTTACACAAATACCAGGTCTGCATCAAACCAGCCATCATGATGCTGTGATTCATTTTACATAATGGCACTCAGAAATGGAAAGCTGGTATTACATTGTCACCTGATCAGCATTTGCCAAACACACTCTTGTGACACCATGCACTAGGGGCACTTCCTCTTTCACCTATCCCAGCTATGCTTCTGATCCTGGCTATGACATCATCTGTTATGATCATATCAGTAAAAGAGCGGCTGGTGTAGCCATTACAGATTGAAAACATGTAACCTTCATGTGCATCTCATACAAATACAGGACATGCATCAGTTAAAAATCAGTATGTATAACAACATTATATACACCGATTGTGCCAACAAATCAGCTTCTTATAGGTTCATAGGTAACTCATCTGTCCAGATTTCCACAGAATGTCCAGATTTTTTGCCACATATTTTTGGTCTTCTCCTCTTAAAATCTGTGTTTTTTCTGGCAGACTACATAGGGTTGAAGTCGCTAAATAATGACATATATTTCAGACTTCATATCCTAAGAAATTGCAAGCTAACAGAAAATCTGTTATTCTAACAGTATTCTAAATTTAGAAAAGCAATATTTAAAATCTTTCCGAATTTTGTGTTTTTGTCCTCCCATTATTTAAGGCTGTGTTCAGATTTCTTGTGTTAAGACGTTGAGAGGTATGACCATAACATTTTACATTTTGTTTGAAGTCCTACATGACCTGTTTTCATGGAATTAAAAATGTCTGTTAGGAACTGGATTCCAGAGCAAAATAACTGCATGTACGCTTGGTTAAGTATGCAAAAGGTCAGGTCTACCTTAAAATATATGTTGTGTTAGCACACAGATATGGTTTGGTGACAGATACAGCACTGTAGAATGTTTATCTTGTGAAAAGGAACAAATGTAGCACACACTGAAATGGTTAACCTCTGCAAAGTAAATCCATGCACACTGGCGTTAATGAAAAGTTATTATATGTGGTCAAAGTCAGCTGAAACAGCAAAGCTGAACTTGAGTGCTTTACAAGAACCATGAAAAGCAGCGAATGGTTGGTATAAAAACCTTCCTATGTGGCTTAAAACACAAGACATTTCCTGTCAGTTTTACATTATTGCTTGCAAACCTACTTCCCTGTGGTACTTGCATTCCAGTGGTTGAAAACAAAGAATGCTAGAAGTCATGACTGTTGAATAAAACATAGTTTGTTGATGATTAATTTAAGTGGCTTACCTTGTAATGCCCTATAGTGTTCAACTTTGTAATTCCATTTTCAAGAACTAAAGAAGAGGAGTCCGTATCACGAAGCTCCTTGTTTTCTTGTCCCGTCTGAAGTTCTAAGACATCATTTAACATTGATTAGCAAGCAAGTAGCAGATCAGAATAACTTATGTTAGGAACACATACAAATAAATTAATGAAATTGTTTTCCATACAAATATTAAGAAATTTTCTGTCACAATTCCTTAAATCTGCAACACAGCATTGCTAAATTCCTTGTATACCTGCTCTAAATGACTAGTATTAAATTAAAGTATGATTGTGACTTTTTGTTGATAAACAGGAGTGCTGGGTACATATTAGCTGCTGCCACCTTTATAGTCATTTCAGAATTATTATTTATTATTTACTTACTTACTTATGTTTATTAAATGGAAAGGTTGCATGATTTACAAAGGATTATTTTCAGTTATGACTCAGGCCAACAGCCGATAGTAGTATTAATGAAAAAAAGTAATGCATGAAGAAATTAAAGTGATAGAACAAGATGCCAAACTAGTACTGATATCAAAATAGAAGTAATGCAATGAAGGAAAAGTGATAAATACAATCACAACAGAGCACATCAAGCACAGAGAAATACAATAAATGCAAACAGTGAGTAATAAAGCAGTAATACACTGAGTAACAGGCACGACACATTTATACCCAGATCAAGACATTATGCAGCAAATGGCAAAGAATAGATAGGAACTAGAGGGGCAGGTAAGATTTTCGGGGCCAGTCAGTGTTTGTAAGTAATGGAGGCAGGGAAGAATTAAATGAAGAAAGGTTTTACTGATTATTATGAATGACAGCAGTAAAGCACATGCCAGGGAGAGCAGAGTAGGAAAACATTTTATGACACTTCATCATTCTGGATCTATGTACAGAGAAATTGGTGGCACCAGGCTGGCTAGAATGTAGGTTGCATGCTTCTCCTCTGATATGCACTTTATGTGCAAGGAGAGGTCAGTGAGCCATAAACTGCAGTTTAACTAACACATAATAGAGTAAGAAGTTAGCTCTCTCTTTGACAGCAAGACGGGTCACTCTTTGTATTAGGCCTTAATGCTTCCTTTTGGATGTAAGAATTACAAGTTGGCATAACTTGTTTTTGAGGTTGAGAAGTATGGTTTGATTAGTGGATGAATGGTTTGTTGCTAGAAGAACACCATATTCAGGGAAGATAGCATATTACTTTACCAGTGACTGTGCAGTTTTAACACTGGGGCTATACAGATTTTCTAGTACAAGCAAAGTACTTTTTAATTTTGTTTCAGACTGAGTCAATATGCATTCTGAATTAAAAAAAAAATGTTGGGGGTTGGCATGATGGTTAAGGTGTTTACCTTATAGACAGAGAGTACAGGGTTTGATTCTTAACTGGGGTAATTGGCTAGGCATAAAATGACTCATGCATACCTCTCAACCTTTTAGAGCAACAAATCTGGACAAAGCCATCAAAAATTGAAGGACAAAGGCCCAAAAATATGGATGCTTTTTAAATGTTGCTCTTGCAAACTTAGAAAATTGATAGAATAACAGGTTTTGCATTAGTATAAATTTTCTGAAGGGTATGAAGTCTAAAACTCAAAAGTATGTCATTATTTTCTGACTTCAACTCTCAATAATTTGCTAAAGATTTGCCAAAAAAAAAAAAAACAACACAATTTTATGAGAAACATACCAAATATTTGAGGTAAAAATCTGGACATTCTGTGAAAATCTGTACAGTTGATAGGTATGCACAAGGGTAGTTAGCCTAATACTTACCTATGAACCTATAAGAATATGCCAGCCAAACACTAAGGTACTTAAATGAATGCACTGTTCTGTTCTGAGTTGCAGATTATCCAAATACCACATGTTGTATTTCATAGGAAAAGAGTGCAATTTAGTGCACATTAGTACAATGCTTGCAGCCAACCAATCCTGTTTGCCAAAATAATTTTTGCTGGTCATGTTCAGCATTCCTTTTTCTGACCCCCAAAAAAGAGACACCCTATTTAAGGATTAAGTGATGTGACTTCACAACTGACTGTTATTTAACTATCAAATGTACTGGATCACTGATAAGGTAATCTTCCAGTTCGCGTTCATCTCTAAACAACTAGATTACTTATATTGCAAACTTAAAGCCTGATTCATAGGCAGCTGTGGCATTCCCTACCAGAAGCAGTGCAACAGTTATCCAATCCATTCAACAAATAGGCACGTGATTATTTTTTTATCGCAAACCAGAAACAACAATCAGAAGATAACAAGATTATATAAATAATGATGTAACAACTAGTAAGCTTTTGTAATCTACTTACCTTTACTATCATTGCACCAAGCATACTTCACTGAAACCTTGTCCGACCTTCTCAACTGAACCCCATCTTTCAGTAGATCCCTTGCCTCCTCATGTTCCTGTCTAGTAAATACTTAAAATTCATAACCCTTTTCAACTCCCTGCTTCTCCCATTCCTCCATAGATAGTACTTATATATTCTAGCTCTTACAGGTTCCACCCTTGTACTCCCATGACATTGGCCACCTCTGTCCATGTCCTGACTCTTTTTCAGTCTGCTAACTGCTTGCCCATTTTCCCTCCTTACCTGATGCCCCAAACTCCTGTTTTCATCTCCTGCACTAGACTCTTGAGTTTCTTCAATTCTCATTTAAAAACTATTATCCTGTACTTCTCAAGTGATAATATTCTAGCATTATCAATTGTTATGCTAAGAGTCTGATACTCTGAAGGTGTTACCTGTCTCTGTACATTAGTATGGGTTTACACTGACAATGAAGATGCATGAACAGATTATGCAGTTTTAGTTTGACTGTTAGCACAGAGGATTAAGGCTATAAGATGTAATGACCTGATTCCTGTAATCCATAGGGGTGGCTCCCTTAACCATCATTTGGTTGCTGTGTGACTGAGCAAGTCCCATTAACAGACAGTGCTCTTGGGTTGTGTCTGAAAAAGGTCCTTGTGGAGCAGGGCTCTACCTGGTTAACAAATACAAATACAAATGCACAAATACACATTTCATTGCCCTTGCTAAGACTACTTGATAAGCATATCCAAATATATCGATGTAACATCTGAATAATCTTGCCATTGGCTTATCCTAGGGTGTCATTTTTATTGCCCTTTTAAGTCACAGCATTTCAGATTATCATATGTGATTGTAACATTTTGATACATACAAAGTAGTTTTTATCAATCTCTGTGAACCAGTCTGAAATTACTTCTGATAATGAATATGATTACAGATTATAAAATGTATTCATTGCTCTTACCAAGACTACTTTCCTTCAATTGTGCTCGATAGGCATACCCAAATGTATTTAGATAAGCTTGAATAATCTTTTCTTTGGCTTGTCCTATGGTGTCACAGTCAAGAACTTCAACTTGTATATTCTGAGTCACGCTTTCCTGGTTCTCATTCACTGGATTTATTTCAAAAGAAACATTTAGTTTCTGATGGAAGAGAAAAAGATAAAGCTTCTTCTTAGTTTTGCTTCTTAGTATATATACACAATTACAAAAATGATAATTTACATTTACTATCAGTATTGAACAGTTACTTCTGTACCATCAAGTGGATTAAAAACTGGTTTATAAACAGACTGGTATATAACAACAGTAGCCATCAATATTATATATCAGCTAATCTAACCTGTGACCTACCTTTTTAAAGAAATTGAGTTTACACTGTAGAACCATCCCATCATTGACACTCAGAAGACTGAGTCCACAAAATCAAAACTCAATAAAACATTGAACTACATAAAACATAAAAAAATATATATTTTTTTTTACAGGGGCAAGCCCCTGGAGTGCCCTATGTGGGCATTTATCCCACCCCCACATTCCCTGCTAAAAATATATATCAATACCGAGATTGCACGACAGTTGGAAAAGGGCAAAAGCCTACTCCCCACTGTAGTGTGATCTGACCAACACCTACTGCCACAATTTGATGTTTCAGGCTTTCACTTTTGTAGACTTGATCTTCTGAGTTTTGACAACGTGGAAGTACAGCAGTATAAAGTATACCCTTTTAAACATATTTATAGTCCTGGTATACAGCACAAAAAAAAATGCAGATGACTTAAAACTAGTCAGTGCTGTGTTAATTCTAATATGAATTTCACTTCTGAAGGATTAAAATCAGGTACATTGATCATAAAAACTTTCAATATAAATATTGTATCGGTACTCAGTGCTTAGTTAAAAGCTGAAAAGGAGATGGATTTGAATGACAACTAATGATAAGCTTTTAGTTAGTCTATTCCAAAGAGCTGGACTTCTTACTGCTAATTCATATCAATTGTACAAGATGACATCTTGAAAATGGGGCTTCATTAGCGTCCCCTTCATAAAGACTACTACTATTACTGCTAATAATAAGAATAAAAAGAATTATGATATGTTGCATATGGTATAGAGATCCTTTACTAAAAAGTTCTAAAGACTTTACATCTATCCTTCCTGAACAACACTGGAGATGTTAATTCGTATTCCCTGTCATATAAACAGCTTTATGGTGACTTACTAATGGTCTGCAATTTGAAATATGATGAACTTTTAAGGGAATGTCTAGCTTCACCTATTTATTAGGGTCTATATCAAAAGACCGAAGAATCATTTAATCGAACACCTCTTCATCAACACACAAAGAGTGAATGCACTAAAGTGCGAACAATCAAAACAGCGATTTCTTTCCCAGGGAAAGAAATTGCTTGGCCATCCCCATGTGTTTGCCCCTTTCCCCACTGTAGTGTGATCTCGGAGTTGGTATATTTAGTTAGGGGGGTGTGGGTGTGTGTGTGTGTGTGTGTGTGTGTGTGTGTGTGTGTGTGTGTGTGTGTGTGTGTGTGTGTTTATACTAGTGATTTCTTTCCCAGGGAAAGAAATTGCTGTTTTGAGCATTTGCGCTTTAGTGCGTTCGCTCTTTATGTGTCAACAAAGAGGTGTTTGATTAAATGCCTCTTCAGTCTTTTGATATAGACCCATTTACTAAAGTACATGTTTCCTAAAATAGGATTAATGATTGCATGTAAATAACATAAGAAGCAGCAAAAAGAGAAACATATTCACTAAGAGAATATTACCGAAATAGAATCAGCACTCATATTTTCTTAAGAATCTCTGTAGAACCGTTTAAAAAGTCTTTGAATGTATATGTGGAAGAGAAAAATGCTTACTGATATTACTTAAGATTGATAAAGGCTATTCAAAATCTCTCATAATGGGAATGATCACATGTTTATATGGTTGCGAAGACACAGCTGATTGGAAGATGCTAACTGTGGTTTGTGTGAGATTCTTATATGGCAGGGATTGGGAATATGCCCTGTTGAGTGATCTCAGAGCTGGTATATATAAACTAAAAGGAATCTGCCTTTAGGGCATTTTTTGTTTGCTTGTTATGTGTGTGCGCTGGGATTAGCAGATTATAGGAAGCATGTGCATTCTGAGTATGCAGTGTGTTTCACAGTGTGAAAGTTAGGTTAATTTTATTAATTGCCTGTGTTGCAATCATTCTTGTATTAGATCATTCGATATATACTTATATGTATACAAGTATCTGCATTTTTTAGCAGTCATAAAATAATCCATTTTATCAACTTCTTTTTTTATCCTTTTGAATATGACTAATTCTGTAAATATGCGTGGTTACATGACTAATTCCGTAAACATGTGTGGTTATATAATGAATTCACTATTTACAGCCATTTTTTCTCTGGATAGGCAAAGCACTTTTGTGAGCAAATAAAAGTATCTGCATATATTTAAGATTACTTATGTAAATAAAAGTCAAATGTGTGGAATAGTCAAATGTTAATTTCAGTTATGGGTCAAATATTTTGTTTATAATATATAAGTTAGCAAACAGCATGTGATAATACAAAATATTTTCCATTGAAAAAAATGCTTAACCTATTAGTTTTAATAGTAAAAAGGCTAGCTGAAGAATGTGAAAATGAAATACTAAAATTGCATTTTACTAAATTGTTTGGTTTCAAAAATGCAAGCAAGGAAAACACAGCACTCAGTCATAGATATAAGTCACAAATTCCCACAAAGCTCTAAAAAATATATATACTATCCCAGCAATGCCACTGCTTTACAAACCAAGCATAGAATAAGCCTGCTTGTCATTAACATATTAACCCCAATAAGCCCATCCTCTTCTCTAACAAAACAAGACTAGCCTCCTAGCATCCAGCCCCCAAATATGATGTATACAGGCATCTAATCATACATGCATATTCGTCTTTATGCATACGTTAACATACATTTTATGTATTAACTATGTATGGCGATATGTATACTTCTGTAGTAATTTCCCAGTGATTCCTCAGCACTTCCAAAACTTAACCTTTTAGGCCTTTTCAAACTTCCTTCACTTGGGCTTGAATAGTCTTTGCTAAATTACTCTTTTATATTTTCTTTATAGTACTGCTCAATGAAATGCCATAAATGAAAGATTCTATTTGTGAAGACTTATTTTCCTATCTAATTATCTTCTTGTTTTACAAGCATGTAGGCCAAATGACTCTCCAGTTGATTTGCTTTGATTGTGTGCAGATGTTTGTGGATTCAAATTATGTTATTTGGCCTTCTTGGCCTGAGTAATACCAGAGGAGATTATATGGACCAGTGCACCTAGGCCCTTAGCAAATATAATATAGTTAAAATAATTAAAAAACAAATGTTTCCTAGTGCTGTACTGTCCTGATGCAGAATATTATACTCTTTGATGTTACTCTGTTTGCAGGTACCATTCCTGCTCACCCTGATGCAGAATATTATACTGATGCAGAATATTATACTCTCTGATGGTACTCTGTTTGCAAGAACCCTTCCTGCCCAGTTCCCGCCCTGATGCAGAATATTATACTCTTTGATGTTACTCTGTTTGCAGGTACCATTCCTGCCCACCCTGATGCAGAATATTATACTCTTTGATGTTACTCTGTTTGCAGGTACCATTCCTGCCTACCCTGATGCAGAATATTATACTGTTTGATGTTACTCTGTTTGCAGGTACCATTCCTGCCCACCCTGATGCAGAATATTATACTCTTTGATGTTACTCTGTTTGTAGGTACCGTTCCTTACCACCCTGATGCAGAATATAATACTCTTTGGTGGTACTCTTGTTTGCAGGAAATCTTCCTGCCTGCCCTGATGCAGAATATTATACTCTTTGATGTTACTCTGTTTGTAGGTACCATTCCTTACCACCCTGATGCAGAATATAATACTCTTTGGTGGTACTCTTGTTTGCAGGAAATCTTCTTGCCTGCCCTGATGCAGAATATTATACTCTTTGATGTTACTCTGTTTGTAGGTACCATTCCTTACCACCCTGATGCAGAATATAATACTCTTTGGTGGTACTCTTGTTTGCAGGAAATCTTCCTGCCTGCCCTGATGCAGAATATTATACTCTTTGATGTTACTCTGTTTGCAGGTACCCTTATTGCCCACCCTGATGCAGAATATTATACTCTCTGATGGTACTCTGTTTGCAGGAACCCTTCCTGCCTGGTGCCCGCCCTGATGCAGAATATTATACTGTTTGATGTTACTCTGTTTGCAAGTACCCTTTCTGCCCACCCTGATGCAGAATATTATACTCTCTGATGTTACTCTGTTTACATGTACTGTTCCTGCCCACCCTGATGCAGAATATTATACTCTTTGATGTTACTCTGTTTGCAGGTACCCTTCCTGCCCTAGTTTCAGATCTGCCCAGGTACTCTAGTTTTTCACTACAGCAGCAAAACTCTCAACTGACTTCCTACACTGCCCCAATCTGAAAGAACACTTTGTAGCTCCTAAAGATCACTTCATATGTAAAGTGAATCATAAGAGTTATGACAAAACACACCTGCCTTGAATATTTTGAACCAGACGTTTTTGTGATCACATTTAAAATGCCGAATGGGGATGGGGTTGCAAACCTGGCTTGTTCAGTTATATTTTAAAGAACTATAGACTTGTTTTGTTCTGCCTAATGGCAAGCAAATGCTATAGCTCATAGTGTATCATGTCTGCATCAAGAATATCCAAAAAGAAGTGGATTGTATTACTCGTCACAGCATGGCTGTTAACACTATACAATTCTTATTGCAGTTGGATGGACCCTGAAAATAAAATTAGCTAATAGGGATAAAATGCAGAAGACATGAGACAAACTCTCATCTTCATTATGGAAACCTACAACTGTACATTTATTGATTGTGGGTTTTGCTTGCCAGTCATATAGACCTAGTGATCATAATTAATGTATTCATTCTCTCCTCCTATGCATGTTGCTTTTTAAGCATTCTAGATCCCAGAAATTGCAATTTCCTGGCCTTTGCTAAGCCCTAGAAATTGGTGGCTGTTAAAATATGGACCACTATCAGTCTCTACTATCTCTACAAGTTCTAATGTAGTAAACAGTAAAAAGTAGTAAATGTTTTAAGAAGCAGAAAAAATGTCTGCACAAAGCAATGCATAAAATATTGATTCTTTGTCTAAGAATGTTAAGTAGCCATCAATAACAAATAGGCATTCTTTGTTATAGTCTAGCTTAAATACATCAATGTGCAGACACAATCACACATCTCTTGCACATTCTTGCAGTTCTGTTTGAACAGTCATATTGTGACCTACATTGGCTTGACAAGACAAACAGTGTGCATTTGTTTCCGATTCATTCTTATGCTAATTCTTATAGTTCTGCTTCCATTTGTCAATGTTTACACTCTTATTTACTTTCTTTTATGTCTTTTAGCTGTACAGGGTTAAGTAGGTACCTTTACCTGTCAAACACTTTTTTCTATGAAGTAATTCAGCAGACGGAATGCTTTTCCCTCTAGCTCTTGAAAATTTGCCGTTATGTTTACTCTTTTACTTTAACATCTGCTTCTTCTTCTAAGTAGGTGTAATTGGAAGTGTTGTTTTTATTTTATATGTATTGCATTTATTTATTTGTTTACATTTTAATTAGTTAAAAGGATCTGTGTCAGGTCGACAGGTCCCAAGACCCTTTAATAAGTAAAACCACTTACTTCACTTTATGCGGTTTTGACTATGACCTTAGCCTGCTGATAGTATAACTCATTTATTGATATATTCACTACTGAGTCTATTGTTTGACTTCCTTGTTTAATAGGAGTACCTCAGTGACTATTTTACTTATATTGAATACACGTTATTTTATTAATCTCTGTCATCATTCTCCATATAACTGCTTTTTGACATATTCCTTGTATATAACCTACTACTATGCCTTGGCTAGATCTGTCTCTGAAAATTTTCTCGCCATAATCATTTATCACTAATACTTCCGCTTCTGAATATTCTAGCAAAATGATTCTTTCTCTTACACTTTGCATATAACTGTGCCATATGTAGCTATTGTTCTCCGTAATATCTGCACTGTCCTTTGTAACACTGCGTCTTTTCTGTGACACAAACACTTCTTTTCTGTTTGCTTCTCTCAATGTCCTTTATATTTCTTCATGAGCTCTATTTCTTTGCTTTGTTTGTTACCTTATTTACATTTATATTATCATTCCTTAGTCATCTTTACCCAACTTTCTGAAATTTCAAGGGATATGGCGGCACGTAAAAATTTACTGCCAATCATTAGCGGACCGGAGTTCTGCTGTGGCGACCCCTAAATGGGAAAAGCCGAAAGACACAACAAAAGACATGGCATAATTCAGCAGTTTCTTACCTAATGCTTTCTTTAGCCTACCACTGGTGAATGACTGTATTACCTGTCTTTATTTCTCTTCTAATATATTTAAAGCCAAAGTTTCTGACTAGCGCTCTTAGCATAGTATAATACATGAGGGAGCGCGTATTCTTTGTATTTTACTTTTTTGAACTTTCCTTTTATTTTATATGTTTTTAGGGCAGCATATCTATCTGTCTGCTTCTGTAGTACATATCGTATTTAGTACTGTTATGGCTTTCTGCATATCACACATTTACTCATCTATGTTTTATGATAATAAAACAGGTACTCTAGCTTCTGTTGTTATAACTGATACCTTTGCAAGTTTTGGAAGATGTCTACCTTTTTCTTCTAGAGTGAGGTTATTTCTGGGATATTAAAGTTCAAATACTGGCAAGTTAGAAATCTCGACAAATCTCTTTCTCATTCTTTGTGGGCTTAAACTTTAAATGTTTCTTGTTTTTGTTTTCCATTGTGCCACCGTTACTTATTTAATTATTTTTCTGTTTGTCTGTGTGTCTTTCAGTTTGTTTGTTAAGCAAGTGGTGGACTTATGCAAGATCCTTTTCAGTCATGACCCAGGTCACTGGCACAATACAAGTTAAAACCATTTGTATTTGTTAAAAGCCTCTCAGATTTGAAGATATCTTTTTATAATAGTCATCTGTTTCAATTCCTCTTTTTGCACTGTGAAAATGTACTTGTGATAATTTATGATAATAAAACAAATTTTGCCCAACTGCTAATCAAATAAAATTATTTACTTCAGTGCTAGTTTTCATACTGTTGTGTCTGTGAATATGGAGGTAACACAAATCACTGCAGTTCAATAAACATGGTTCAGTAAAATTGATCCAAGGATTACACGCCGATCCAAATATTCACTTCTTCTGTATATGCCATCCAGAGGTACCTCGCCTGTTTCCTGAATGAGTTCTTTGTACCCATGTGTATATCTACATGTGGGTTCCATTTTTATTATGAAGAGCATCCCCACTTTTGGGGTAGCCATATCTAGCTTCAGTCTAGGTATAGAGTTAATTAAAATCTGGTTAGTTAATACTGCTGTACTTCACCATGTACAATCCTTCTGGATCAAATTTTCAATCATGAAGACACTCTAGCCATCCCTGCAATCTCCTTGGTCTCTAGGCTTGACCAGCATCCCACTTCTGGTTTATTTTGCCTTATCTTCCTTGGCTGCCTCCATAGATGTGTCACTCCATCCAGTTTCCCTACTGTACCTGAGAACCAAATTCTCTGTCTTCTCAGCTCCTTGTTTATATAACCTTTTGCAACAGCACCTGCATGCATCCTGCTGCCCGATCCTGGTCTCCATCACTAATATCCTCCCGAGCCTTCTCCACCCTGGGTATCCCTTCTCCATCTCATCCTCGTTATGTTTTGTTTTTTTCTTCCTGTCTCTTCTTCCCTGAAACCCCTTTTCTATTCACTACACCCACCCCCCCCTTGGACTTCATATGAGTTCTTTCATTCCTTTTTAGCTGCAATACCATGGGCCTGAGTTCTCCTTCTGTTTTGTTGAGCTGTAACTCCTTCTAACATCTTCAATCTTTTTCAGCTGTATATCCACCTCTCCAAAAGTCCCTTCACCAACAACTAGCACCTGGCACACTTAACCTATCTCAGCATTTTTTTCTCTTTTCTAGCCCATGATCATGATGACGAGTGGGGTGCATGATAGGCGCTATGGGGTACTGTCTGTAACTGTTCTTTATTTCATTTTCCTTTTCTACTTTTGGATACTCCAGTTTTAGTTCTTATTTATCAATATTTGTTAACTTTATTTAGACTGATGGTAAGAACTATTTAATTTTTCCCTAATTTTGTTTATGTGTTTTCCCAATAGACCCTCACTAAACATTTAATTTGGGGGATGGTATAGGGAAGGGACCACTGGACACTAGTAGCAATATCATTCCCAAAGGTTGATACTGTCTGATGCATATAGAATTCCTCATCTACAGAGGAAGGCGAGGAAGGAGAACAGCTCTTTTTCTTTCAAGATGCATGCAGATCAGATGGTTTACTACATTGTACTAAATTACCCTAAATAAAACTTGCTGTTCTGAAATGACTCTGGGAACATTCTTCACTGGATAACATAATGTATTATCTACTTGTACAAATATATGCCATGCCTCTTAAATGCCTTGGATTTTGGCTCAGGTTTGTGCTCCATTTCACCTAATTTTTTAATTTTGTCATAGTGATGATTACGGTAAGCAGCTAGTGCCACATATTATTAACAAAACATATTATTAAGAAAACATATTATTAAGGAAAGCACAGCATTGCTCTACAGCCCTCCAAACTACTGACCTCTCTAACAACCTTTTTGAAGCAATAGCATCTTTCAGATATATAGACATTTGGCTCAATCAATCCCTCAACAACCAAAACCATTTTAATAAACTCATATCCAAAACGAACAGTCCACTTTTCTGGGCACACAAATCTCTCTCAGTTTCTCTCCATGTCTGCAATACTGCTACAGGAAAGGGTGTTGTACTAGCTCAATTGGGATATGGACGTTTTTTCTATTTGCCTTCTCCCCAAACAAAAACTGGGCAACATTTCAAACTATCTTCAAGAAAATCTGCTGGTACATTGACAACCCCCCCCCCCCCCAAGGAACACCACTGCAACAGTCTCACAAATGCAAAATGGCTTCCATGATCATCATAATAATCAAGTGGGATACACCTTCCCCACTAGCCACGATTTGTATATATTTAGTTATACATCTGTTAAATGGGCAAGTTCCCTGGTCTGGCAACTCTTTTCAAGCATGACGTAAGTTACATGGCAAATGTCTGAAACCTGTCTATACATAGATGAATAAGAATTGGTACAGAAAGGAGAGGTCATTAGAGACACATACAGAGTCAGTGTTACCAGAATGAGTGGTATCACAGATTTAGTGGGCTACAACACTAGACATTGAGCAAATCAACTGAACACCATAGCATGTAGTAATATCAATGACAGGTAATGCAGTTTTTATAGGAAGACATCTACATAGCAATAACCTGGCAGGGTTGATTTAGCAGTGCAGGCTAAATCAAATAAAATATTGGGAAGAAAGTGTTAATATTTTATAAGTGTCTGTGATTGCACCCCTTTATCTAAATTTATTTCCTGATTTGTGAAGTAATGAGATGAGATGTGCACTCTGTGCAAATTCATTGTTTTATGAATGATGCCGCCAGTTCTCCTTTGATATCCATTTCATTTAATAGTGATTTAAATTAATGAGTCATCTTCTGAAACAGCAAGCATGTAAATCTTAGAGGTGTGCACTATGGAACCATAGTTATGTCAGGTCAGCACAGTGATACGCTGGTTAGCATTGCTTTCCCAAAACTCTTGGTTCTCTGGTTTTGTTCTTGGCTGGGATTCCTTCTATCCTCCCAACATCCCAATGTTTTTTTTTTTTTTAACTTGGTGCTCTATTTTCTCCATATCTCAAAGGCATGCTGTTTGGTGAATTACTGATCATTTAAATTACCCACAGGTACACCTGCAGCATGCGAGTGTGTCTGTGTGCAACCTGGGATGGAGTAACATCATGCTCAGGATTAGTCCCCCCCCCATGTACTCGGTGTTTGCAGGGGAAAAGTATTGTCTGCCATGTAACTCTGAAAAGTGTAAAGTAGGTATCAGGTAATGAATGTAACTTTGATATATAAATGTTTAGATTTCTTCAAGACATATTGTTTGTTATATATGTTTAGTTCATTTCTTATGAACTGCATGTTTCTGTGTATGCATTGCTTCATATACAGGATTCATATTTGGCACCTTAATACAAAGCAGTAGATAATCTGTTTCATGCAGGGGATTTCAATATTTACTAGTGAAGGACTGTAATGAAAAACATTGCTGTTTTCCAATATCCGAAGTCATGCTACTACAGAATAGGAATTGTATTAATTATATATCATTATATAAAATGAATGTTAGTGTAAGTGTGACCACACTCTTATGTGAAGGTTAGAGATGAGCTGGGAAGACTTTGTTAAATTTAGCTCACCAGTTACAGATTTTCTGCTTAATAAGTAGTTTATGTTTGCTTCTTGGAAGTGGCATGTTCACATTTTCATCTTTATTTGTCAATGATTCTATTGCAGCTCTATTTGGTATACTGAAAGACTATGAAGTTGAGTACAAAACATATCATTTAACTGACAGACTAAAAAACTAAACGTGGAACATACCGTTACATTTGGAATTCCTCAGTAAATCCCTTAGTGCCAGCTGACACACTTCAGATGTTCAACAAACACACCACCTTACTGCCATATGGCTAGTATTGCCCTGCTACCCTATGTGTGCCAATCTACCAAAACTCAGAGCTCCTCCCCCTTCTTGTTGTGATGGACCAATCACCTGAGAGTACAGGGACTGCCCTTCAGACCCACAGACAGGACATTTACAGTTTTCTAGTGCAACAGTAAGAGAATGATCTCTGAGAAGACTGCTTCTACCTTTGGATTTTCAGCTAAGCTCAGATAAGAAACCTTTGTCTGCCTTTTTCTAGTAGTACTTGAACAGTGTATTCTGCTGTTTTAACTGTTTTTTTTCTGATTCAAAATGTTTTAATGCTTCTGTTTTTACTTTGACTAGAACAGTAAAGCCTATGCTGTTGATTAAAAGCTTTATTTGGAGTTTTAACAGGAAAGCGTGCTAATACTGCAGTTTTCTTTAGGGTTTTGAGGTGACTGAGCAGGATTACAGGATTTTAAATGATTTTTTTCATCTAAATCAAGATCTTGGTGGCATTTTTTGTATGTTAAATATTTCTGACATGAATTGTTCATCAGTTTATGGTTTATTTCTTATTTAATAATGTTTTGGGCTGCTTTAACCATTTGGTGCCGAAAGTAGCCATTAATTGTTAATATTGGGGAAATTTTGTGACATGTATTTTTTGTTTTGAACCGTGTTACTGAAAATAATGTCATTTTTCCAAGTGCAGTGTTCAGAATAGTGTCCTACAGAAACAGTCTTTAGATTACTGTTTAGAGGGAGACAATAGTAGGATTTGTCCATCCTTTAACTGGGCTGACTGTGGAGTCAGTTTTTGGTAATGAGATAAATAGTTTCTTGTCCCCTGACTTATGCATTCAGATCTACTGCCCCTTCTCTCCACCATCTACTCCTTGTGCACTTAAAAAACATACAAATAAGTCAAGAAATATTTCTCAGACTATGGCTTGTGACGCCACAGAAGCCTTAAGCAGGCCTTTGGACTACCCATCTTCTTTTGTCTCCAATTCCCCAGTATAGTTTTAGTACAAAACTGTGTCACAAGTGTCAGACACATCCTCCAGGGCTGTATCAGTGTCTGGTTTAGGTATGGGAAAACCAAACTCTTTAGGCACAAGGGAAGTCAGGGGTGCAGAATCTGTTGCCAGTGTTGATGCATCTTCCCCCAGGGATTCTTCCACTAGCAAAAAACCCCCCAGAAGATCCACCACATCATAAGGCAACAGAACCTGACTAGATTTCCACCTGAAGAGGTGGCTATGGTATTGTTCAGGCAGTTGATTACAGGGTGCAAACCTGGATTATGAATAATGTTGGGGCTCACATCCCTGTTCAACCATCCAGAAATCCTGATTTTGAAAGAGATTCAGAATCTGATATTTCAGAAGTGGCAGAGTATGATCTGTCAGCTTCGTCTAAGGATGAATAGGTGCAGAAAACCAAACAGATATTTTCTTTTTTTCCTAAATGCTGGCAGGGTTTAGGTCTGTTTTTAACTTCCAGTGTTTTATGTCAGTTTGTGTTGAGGTGAATGCATGGTATAGATGAATTCCCTGTGTCATTCCCTGCAGTACAAAAAGTCTATGTCAAAGATATCTGTGCCCATTGTTTCTCAAGTGTCTAAACATGCTTTAAAGAATGTTCTGGAAGGGGGTCGATACCATTTCTAGTAATGAGCAACTTGTGTGGTGATAAGGAGTTATGTCTGCTTATACAGTCAAAATATTTCTGATGAGTTAAAAAATGAGAGTCTAAATGCTCCACTTGACTGTAATCAGATCCTTAAACACTACGATGACCGAAGTAAACTGATGCAAGGAATGTCTAAAATATTCCATATTCCCAAGTTTCACTCCATTAAGCAGGATAAGTTTTGTTTTTTTGATATTTTTTTTTGGTTGCTCAAGAAGTCCCAGCTGAGCAAAAGCCAAAGAACCAAACAGAAATGGCAGGATGAGAACTCTGACAAACCTAATAAGAGAGGTTCTTTTCCCAAAAAGGATAGCCTCCCTTATAGCCTATGACTGTGCTGAGGCATGGTACCTATCTTTCCAAAATCCTCACTGGGTAACGTCTTGAAAGTTATTTCTCAACAGGGTGGCTTGTCCATCAGTAGTTTCTGATAAATGGGTGCAGAGGTTACAGGTGGCAATGGAAGGATTTCCTCCTGTACTCAAGTAAATGCTGGACTCAGGGGTCATAGAACTGGTCTTTCCTTCAGAAAAAATGAAAGGTATGAACTGCAGAATTTTCCTGGCTCCAAAGGAAAAAAATGAGCTGAAGTGAAGACCAGTGTTGGACCTATCCTTTCGAAATACCTTTGTCAAGGTCCCCAAGTTAAAGATGCTCACCCTACAGACTATGCTTTCTTTCTTGCTGGACCACTGCTTCATAGTGCCTTGGACATGAAGACACATATCACCATATCCCAAATACTCATCACTTCAGGAGATATCTGTGATTTCAGATATCATTTCTCTGCATTGCCCTTTGGGATGTCCACTGTGCCTTGAATGTTTAACAAATGCCTTTATCCAGCACTGCCTCACTGCTGGACTCTTGAGATTCAGATCTTTTTTTACTTAGATGACTTGCTAATCTGAGCATAGTTTGTATCCAGGAGTTTGGAATCACTAGAGACAGTCTTGACCTTACTCTAGCACCTAGGGTTCAAGTTGAATCTTTGGAAGTCATGCCTGATTCCCTTGCAAAGACTTATCTTCCGGGGATGCTTAATTGCCTCTGACAAAAGCATGGTATTTTTTTCCTGAAGATGAGGTCCTGTCTTATCAGATGGTGTTTCAGGAATTCTCCAAGAGAAACTTCACCCTGGCAAGAAAATTCCTAAAAATTCTAGGACTTATGGTATCCAGAATTATCAGGCTGCCACTTGCCCATCTTCACCTGAGGAAAATTCAGTGGTATGTCTGGAGTTGTTGGACTCAGCACCTGCATTCACTGGAATCCAAAATACCAGTGTTGCCCTTCATCAGAAGAGAGTTACAATGGTGGAGAGTACAGCTGAGTATCAATCCAGAATTTCTCTTCTTCCCTCCTGTTTCACAGCACTCTATCCAGACAAATTCATCTGACATCACTTGAGGACGTGTCAATGGGAGTGCAGGTGCAAGACACTTGGGGGTCTAAGGATGCACAGAAGCATATCAGTATCAAGGAACTGCTGGCAGTGAGCCATGCCTTTAAAGCCCTTTACCATTTATGGACTCTAGATCCCCTTCTGGTGGTTACGGACAACACCATGGTGATGTGGTATCTCAAAAAAGGGGGGTATAAGGTCATCCCCTCAGTTCTGGTTTGCAATGATGGCCTGGAAGCTGGTTTTTCAGCATTCTATAACTCTTCAGGCATCATGCATCCTGCCACAGCAGACACACTAAGCATATCTTAGGCAGGCTCACACGAGTGGTAGCTCAAGGCAGTAGTGATGTGGGAAATACCCCAAATAGATCTGTTTTCCTCCTATCAAAGCAGACAACTGGAGGAATTGTGTTCCAGACATCTTTGCATCCATGCTTGGCGGACAGGCACATTCTCATTCCTTGGGCAGGAATGTTCCTCGATGCATTTCCACCCTTTCCAGTGATTCTCAAGCAGGTTCAGAAAGAAATACCAAAATCATTGTGGTGACCCCCTACTAGTACAGGCAAGCTCAGTACCTCCTTCTAATGGCAACGACAATTACCACAGACTTCCTCACACTCTGGATTTGTTCACACAGTCTCTAGTGCAACTGGTATACCCCATTTTGGAGAAACTGCAACTAACAGTCTGGATGATTCAATCTTAACTCCATTTAGGTACCTGTTTCATGAGGATTTGCAACAAAAGTTAAAGAAGGTCATAAAACCTGCTTACTCACTTATGTTTAGAAATAGATGAGGTTTTCTAAGTGGTGCCTAAATGGGAACAGGGGGTCCCTTAAGGTTAACATTCCTCTAGTCTTGAGGTATTTGTGTGAGCTACTTCAGGATGGCTTATTGTGTGCATCATGACGGTGCATTCAGCAGTCATCTTTGCTTGTCTGTCATTGGATCTCCCTCTTTCTCATTCTCTTTTGGTAAAGCAGTTCGTGAAAGGTGTATTACAATTTGTGAAAGGTGTATTACAATTTGTGAAAGGTGCATTACAATTTGTGAAAGGTGCATTACAATTTGTGAAAGGTGCATTACAATTTGTGAAAGGTGTATTACAATTTGTGAAAGGTGTATTACAATTTGTGAAAGGTGCACTGCATATGAGACCCCCTCACAAGCAAATTCCTCCTTTGTGGGATCTCAACTACTTTCTGGAAAATTGTCCTTACTAGCTTTTGGATATGGTGATGGTACTCAGGCTGATCTGGGGCTCTTAATATGGTGATGGTGCCCAGGCTGATTTGGGGCTCTTAATATGGTGATGGTGCTCAGACTGATCTGAGACTCTTAATATGGTGATGGTGCTCAGACTGATCTGGGGCTCTTAATATGGAAAACTGTTTTGATTATTGCTTTGACATCTGCAAGGTGAATGTCTGAGCTGCAAGCTCTCATGGTGGGACAACCTTACCTAATTTTCCAAACGGATAGGGTTGTGTTATGCACTAACCCTTTTTTCATGCTGAAAGTGGTCTTAGAATTCATCCTCAGTCTATTAACCTCCCTATATTCTTCTGAAAACCTAGGAATAAGGGAGAGAGGTTACTCTTTACCTTGGATGTACATTAATAGCTCAGGTACTACCTTGACAGAATGAAACCCTTTAGGAAGGCTGAAAGTCTTTTTATTTCCTACACAGAAGCAAAGAACGGTCAACCTGTCTCTAAGCAAATCACTGCATGCTGGTTGTCCTCTGGTATTATTTTTTGTTACACCCACCATTGCAAGTGGAATCCAGGCAAGGTAAAGCACATTTTACCAGGCCCTTTACCTCTTTAATGCCATATTGGAAAAGAGTGGATTCTACAAGTATTCTTGATGCAGCAATTTGGTCCTCTGTCAATACCTTTACGAAGCACTACAAGATGGATGCCTTTTCTATATCCAGAGCAGAGTTTGCTAAGACCATTCTGCAGAGGCTCCTGGAGCCTTTTCCTTCCTTCTCTCAAGTTAGGTAAGCTTTGGCAATCTACTCACATGCTGATAGCAGTTTGTTGAACATAGTACAGTTACATAAGTCCTACTTACCTGTAAACGTAGATGTGACATAATAGCTGTGAGAAGATACATGTCTATGTGAAGATTAATCACATCCTGGCAATGCTCAAAAGAACAGACTGACTCTTAGCCCCTGTATTCTTTAAATTTCATTAATTACAGAATGTCCAAGAATATTATTATTCATAAATGTGAAGGAGAGGGTCTGTCAACTGCATTATAAGATCACTTGTTTTGTCAGAAAGCATAGATTTCTCAATTGCCTAACCCTTGGAAATGTTAAGATAAAAGAACTGAGTAATGCGTTTTTTATTTAGCACTAAACTGACATTTTATGTACTGGGTTCCCTTTTTTACTTTGAACTTCAGTCATACTCCCCCTACTAAATGATATGAAACTTTTGGAATGTATATTACAATCAGTCATTTCAAATGGACAAACAAAAAAACAACAGAGGCAAAGGTGTACTCTAACAAAACCTTTTTATGTAAGCGCTTTCGAACACTATAAATAAGTGAACTTCATCAGACAAAATCACATTTACAAATGTTAAAATATATAAGATACTCCCTCCATGACGTCATAACTCTTTTTTAAAAAATTAAAGGTACAAAACACCCTAAAAATACTTAACAACAGTTCCATTTTAAATGCAATAATGGTCACCATACACTTAAAAATGTTTCAAAAATATAACATTAAATAAATAATGTATATATATGTGTGTGTGTGTTAGTATATACCAATATGTACATATATATTTTTTGTCTCCTCATCTACCTAATGATTTCATTTTCCAAAACACGTTTTATACAAGTGTCATTAAGGCCTGGGTACACAAAGGCATTCAACCTGAATTGTCAATGTAGTTCCCTCTCTTTCGGTAAAAGCTGCCATGGTCCTCCACGAACTTCCTGTTTAACTGGATCTATAATACAAAAAATGGTGCTCTGGAGAGTCAACCACATGCTTTGCTAAAGCATTATTTGGGTTCTTCTTCTTGATGTTGTATTGATGCTCATACACTCTCTGTCTAAAATGCCTCTCGGTTTTGCCAATATAGAAACCAGGGCATCTTTGACACTGTGCAACATAAACAGCACCAACACTGTTGCAGTTAAATTTCTCCCTAATTTTAAATGTACCATTATTAATGGAAAATGTTTTAGTAACAGCCATAAATTTACAAAAATTACACTTTCCACATTTCCACATGCCAGGAAAAAGAGGAGGGGATTGTAACTTATTCTCCACAATGTTTTTCAAATTCCTGCCCCTCCTAAAAACCATTTTCAATTTCTCTGGCACTTTAGAATGAATAGTAGAATCTTCCATCAACATAAACCAAAAATTCCCTATGATATCCTTCAAAAAATAGGAATCTAGAGAAAAAGTAGTTATAAGTTTTAAGTGAAATGGCTTGGGCTCACCATTATTAATTAGTACTGGATCACTAAAAAGTTCTTATGTTGTTCTATAACCAAGGTCATCACAGATCACTGATGAAATATCTGAATTAACATTCAAAATAGGTATAAACCAGCCATTATGTCTCTTATTTTTAACTTCAAATAAAATCTCATCAACTACTGTCATAGGATAATCCCTTTTGATAAACATGTCCCTAAATGTCTCATATTCATTAATGAAATCATGTTCCAGAGAAATCATTCTGGCAGGTCTCACCATTTGACCTTTAATGACGCCCCTTTTCACATGCAAGGGGTGAGAGCTACTAAAATGTAAAAAAGAGTGTGGTATACCCGTTTTTTGGATGATATTTTCATAATTCTGGATGGTGATTATGTGATAGCTCTTGAATTAGTTGATTTTATGTCTACCTCTACTTCCTTTCTTAGTTTTTCTTTTGACTTTAACATCCAGGTTATTTCTTTCTTAGATGTTCTGCTAAGAAAGGATTTAACAAAGAATATGTATGCATCACAAATCTTCAGAAAGAAAACATATTCTAACTCTTTTTGTTGATTGCGTTGAGCGGTGAGGGGCCAGCTGAGCTGTTTATGAATGAACTAATTGATCAGATTCTCAGGTATGAGAACAAACTTTTGGAACAGAAGAAGAAAAAGTTAAGAAGGGATTTTGCAGATTTTTCTAATCGGAAGATATTTGTGTGGCCAAGAAACAGTGTAACTAAAGAGAAGCCAACTGCTAATAGGCCGGTACAACATGAGGGCTCAGCCAATAGACTTGCAGTACAGTAGGGTTCCACCATTGAGGTGGCACCAGGGCAGCATTCCACCAACACTGTGAGGGAAGGGAGCTCCAGTACTGACAGTGAAGCTGGGATTCCCTCAGTGAACACCTTAGAACTCTCTGTTGCATTTATTGGTAACACTAGTGAGGTCACAGTTACTTTGCTAACCAAAGGGGTTTTTTTATCGCCTAAGAGTACAGACACAGTGCACTCTACGTACTCCATGCCTATGGAGGTGTTTTGGGAGAATAATGCACAGGATACATCTAATACTGTTACTTCTAATCCTGTGGTTAGAAGGGAAATCATTTTAGAGCCTAAGGGTTTGGTGCAACCAAAGTTTCCACTACCCTTCTGTCCAGGAAGGAAAAGATCATTCAACCAGGAGTTTCAAAAGACAAATTTGAAACGCAAGGAAGCACCAATCAATATACAGCCACACACTTTAAAGAAGATGTGGGGGTATACTCAAGGGGACTGGTATGGAACATCTCAGTCTACACCCTTAGCGATGCTGAGGTTATGCTTTTAAACAAAGGTTTGAATTTTATTCCTTCCATGGACATTAATGTTAGCGACTTATTAATAGCTATACGTCTATATGTACGCAATGTAGCTTTGAAACAGCAGTTTTCTGAATGTGTATCTGTTTATGAAAACACAGTACATAAGAAAAAAAGTACATATGTACCTGTTTTGCCTGCTAACTTACAAATCTTTTTGAAGGCATGTGAGAAAGATGTATATGCTACAGATTTTAAGAAGAGAAGTAATATTGTCACTAACAATTTAACAGCATCAGAAAGGCAAGCCTTGAAAGATTTACAATCTAACCAGCAGATAGTTATTTGTCCCGCCGATAAGGGAGGGCCTGTGGTGATTTTGAATTCAGAGTATTATTTATTCATGATGAGTGAAATGTTAAATGATGACAACACATATGAAAAAGTAGACTTGGAAAAAATAATAGATAGCATGTCCAGAGAAATTTTAATACCTTATTGGAAAGTAAGAACATGGGGTTAATAGACGACACTTTATTTCAATATTTGTGGGTGGAAAAACCCTTGATTCCCCATTGACATGGCCTACCCAAAATACATAAAGACCCTCAGAAACCCAAATTTAGACCAATTGTAGCGGGTGCAGGGTGGCTAACTGAGCCGATTTCCATTTACTTGGAACATGAATTGAGGAGAGCTTTGCTTGACTTTCCACAAGTATTAAAGGACACTAAGCTCTTTCTTAGGGATTTATATAAAGTCATTCAAGAACTGAAACCTGTTGAGTTAAGAATGTTAGCAACACTTGATGTGGTATCCCTTTTTACTAGCATACCCAATGACCAGGGGATAGCTAAGGTTAAATCCCTTTTGATTAAACAAGGAAAGTTTAAAATGGAGAAGTTAGATTTTTTTATGCTTACTTCTTGAGTTGGTCTTAGAACATAACCTATTCTTGTTTCAGGATACCTGCTATTGGCAGAAAGCGGGGGTAGCCATGGGTACCGGCAGCGCCAACACCTATGCTAATCTAGTAATGGTGGAGTGAGAACAAGAACATCTGGTAGATAATCCACACATCGTATTTTATAGACGGTTTGTGGATGATCTCTTTATTGGTTGGCAGGGAAATGAGCAAAGTCTGAACATGTTTTATAACTATATTAACAGCACAGAAAGCTTTCTGAAATTTAGTATAAACTATTCTGTTAGTAGTATTGATTACCTAGATGTGACTGTGTATAAGTGCAATAATCAATGGAACACAAAGTTACACAGGAAGCCTTGTTATTGTCCAGCTTATCTGCATCGTAAGAGCATGCACGCACCTCATGTCTTTTCAAATATCATTGAGGGACAGGCAATGAGGTTATCCTGCTTATGCTGTGAGGAGATGGATTATACTACTGATTTGAATAGCTTAAAAAGGTTTCCAGAAGAGAGGATATAATGAACGAGATATAGAAAGAGCATGCCTCAAGGTTCAACAGGAGAGGAAATGTAGAGCCAAACCTTATTTTTCCCCTCCACCATTAGCTGTTGATCATATAGCTAGAGATTGTGCTGGGGCCGGTTTGGTGCCCATGGTTATACCCTATGCTGCCAATTATGCATTGTATAAAGATTTAATAGAAAAGAACTGGCATATTTTATTAGTGGATGACAAGAAAAGGGAGTTAGTGGGGAACAGACCCAAGTTTGCTTTTAAAAATATGAGAAGTCTCAAACAACAACTTTGTTATCCTAGAGACCGGGCCACTTTGCAGATTGATCCGTTTGGAACACACAAATGTGGATCTTGTGCTCAGTGTCATTTCATAGATCAATCTAGATTTTTCAGGCACCCAGAAACAGAATATCTTTGGGAACTGAGGGTACGAGCGGACTGTAATACCTCCAATGTGATATATTTGGCCCAGTGTGTGGTCTGCTTTAGTTACTATGTAGGTAAGACCAACAGGAGGCTTAGAAAACGTATATGTGACCATGTATACTGTACTATAAAAAGATTGGATTATAGTGCTTTGGCCAAACATACTATGGCCAAGGGGGATGAGCATACCTTTGTTTTTCAAGTTTTACACATACAAATGTTATACATTAGACAAGGGGACTTTGTCAATAGGACGGAATGCGCCAAGATAGAATGGATATTGAGACTGGGAGCTCACAGGGGACTGGGCCTTAATGATTCCGTGCCCTTGAAACCGATTCTTAAAACTCGCCCCTTAGGTAATGCACTTATTTTTTAGTGCACTTTGTAAATATGCTTATATTTTATTATGTTTCCTTTACAGTATATATTCTGTGTTATATATGTAACATGTTATTTACATATTTTATGTATTATACATTTTACATATTTTATTATTTAGTTGGGCATGTTTTATGAGCAGGACTAATTGATTTGTTATATGGGAGGAGGGTCCTTTCTGTGAACAATGCATTTTTATTGGTGTACTTGCATTAGGATGCATTTAAAACATGATCAGTAATTTTATTCAGGTGTCTGATGAAGCAATCCTTAGTTGTATTGTGAAAGCGCTTACTATTAAACTTTACTTGTGTGATTTTACTACATTGGACTACTATACTTGTTGTCATATTGGATACATGACTTGATCTATATTGGTACCTTCAGTTTTTGGTTTCTGTTGATTTTCATTGGGTTTTTGTTCCAGCAAAGGGCTTTTTCAACATATTTATAATATCGCTGCTGTCAGTCTCAAAACAGTATGAATACTGAGCGAGTCATTCAAAACCAGGGACATTCTGTCATTTAACTTTAGTCGTGTTTCCCAACTACTCTTCATAGTGTCCACATTTATTTTATCCAAAGGAGAGAAAAAAACTTTGTAAAATTATTACACACCTTGGCATAATTACATAATGCATTTTTTGTTATTAACCTTGCATATACTATAGGTGTAGTTGCATGTTCTCTCTCTAAGGCTTCTTTCCATTTTTCCTATATAGAAAACCTCACAGGATGAATAGATAGCTAAATAAACTACTGCCCTAGTGCCATTATTGACTTGAGAATATTTAATCCAAGGTCTTATCTTATCTAAAACAGTATTATTTTTGTCCACAGTAATATGTGTACATTGACATCACATGCCACACTTTTTCATACTTGTGTGTTCTTTAGTAATGTAACCCTTCACATCAATTTTACTTTCAAATACATTCTTAAGATTGTAGGCCTTTCATAAATGAAGTCCCCAGGACCATTTTTCGATTATCAAAGTGTAAAATAATAGTCTACTTATTGAGGATAATGTCCTTAACAACTGTTGCATCAGTGCTGATAGTAAAACCTGTGACCCCATTAAATTCCTCCGTGTCTCTTGCTATAATTGACTTGCATATTATTAGTTTTCAGTATACGTATAAACCTAAGTTCTCTTCCTTCCTGAACTTTCTTTTTAATCCTATTTAGAAGGTCCTCTGGGTAGCCTGTATCAAGAAACATCTCGATTAACACACTTATTTTATCCATAAAATCATCCTCTTCAGAGACCAACCTAGAGAAGTGCACAATTTGCCCCTTCACTATCAGAATCAGAGACTGAATACACATCACCTAGGCAGCTTCGGAAAGAATGGGAGACTTCAGTGGGAGCCACAGCTGTAGTTACCTTAGACAGGTTTATTGATCCAACTACATTTAGAGAAAATTAATTGGAGATCAGCTACCCTTTAGAATTATCCTTGTGCAATGATTTGACAGGACAGTGAATCAGGGGAATGAGGCCAGACATTGAACAATTCCAAACCCATGGAGCATGGGGCAAACAGGAATTGTTCAGCATGCTTCAGATGGGATGGATATTGGAGATGATTAAAGAACCATTGCTTACAAGTACTGTGAACATTTTTAATTTAATGCCCCAGAGTATAACTACCCTTCACCATAAATATTTGAATGAGGCTTTACTTTCATACCTTCCACTAGGTCAAACCTGGTCAAAACAGTTGTAGATTTAAAGCTTTTTACATGAAAGTTAAACCTGGTTCTTTTGTGCAGAAACAATGATTGAGGTATGGCTAGCAATATGCAGTTCAAGAGAAAAAATGTTAAATAAATAAATAAAATAAATAAATAGAAAGTACATTCAATCCTCCTTTAAATCTAGTTTTGCATTTGTTTTAAGCTTTGTGAAGCAGACATTAGATTACATGACAATAAACGTGGTTATACATTTTATAATCTAACAACTAAAGAAAAGAGACTTGTTAAATTAACTACTAGCAGACAGGTCTCTTATGATTATTAAGCCTGATAAAGGTGTGTGTGTGTGTGTGTGTGTGTGTGTGTGTGTGTGTGTGTGTGTGTGTGTGTGTGTGTGTGTGTGCGTGTGTGTGTGTGTGTGTGTGTAGTGGGGGTGGGAAGGGATAGGTATCCAAACAATGGATTATGTGGGGTAGAGGAGAGATACCAATGCTTACATCAATGTGTAAGTTAACATAGTTAATGTGGCCTATAGGAGAGCAGATTTATGATTGGAAAAGCTTATGCTACAAGATGGTATTGTTTCTTCTATATACAGTTTCCTTGGAGGAAGTGCGTCAATTCTTCCTACCATATTTGGGATTCCTAAGTCCACAAACAGATGGAGGAGCCACCCCTTCACCCAATAGTAGCTGCAGGGGTCTCTAAGATAGAGTGCTTATCCAGATTTAGAAATCCAAAGCTCAAGGCTATTACTGAAATTTGTGACAGCATACTATAAGATTCCTAGCACTTTATAAGTCTCATAAAAGAAGTTCAATTTTGACAGATCTAATTTTCATTACAATTGATATAAAAGACTTGATTTGAGGTGCACTTCGTACAGGGGCCTCTTATTGTCTAAGTAGGCTGTTACAGAGCAGGGAGGTCATACTCAAGGACCCCTTGATTTTATTTTTTATTTATTTATTTATTTACATTTGTTGACCGGGAGTGTCCGACTGGATGTAGCTCTATTTTCAGCAGAGGCCCGGGGAGAAAAGCTCCACAGTTAAAATAAACAGACAGTAGTTACATTGGATTACATAGCGATTAACAATTTTACATAGCAATTACTTACAACATATTTACAGATGAAGAACATAGTACATCAGTAGACAACTAGAATCTTTATCTGTGAAGTACATAACAGACATTAACAAATGTTACAATAAGAAGTTCCTGTTGTATAATAAGTACTATGCTAATGAGCATCTGAGCTTGATATAATCAAGGTAGTTAGTGGAGTGGAAAGAAAGGTAGTGGTTGGATGGGGTGAGTGATATTAGATTGGGAGTTGCAAGGGCATAGCCAGCATGTTTTTAGGTGCGCTTTTATTAAAGTTTTGAAGTGGGTGCATGATGGTATGGAGGTAATTGTGGGTGGGAGGGAGTTCCATAATTTGGCTATGGCGCAAGAGAATAGTGCTTCACCAGCAGAGTTATTGGCTTTAGTGATCTGCAAGTGATTTTTGTTGCTGGATCTTAGTGGTCTGGTGGTGCGATATGGTTGGAGTAGATTCTGGAGGGATGGGATATTTAGTGGATGGTTTACTAGTTTGTGGGTGAGTGAGAGTTGATACCACTGAAGGAGGTGAGGGAGTTCAAGCCAGCTGAGTTCAGCAAGTGAGAGACAGTGGTGACTATGGTAGGATGCCCCTGTGGCGAATTTGGCGATTTTGTTGTAGCAGGTCTCTAGCTTGTTTAGATCGCATTGCCTTAGGTTGGTATATATTGGAGAGGCATAAAGTAGGGTGGAGATAAGGTGGGAATTTGCTATTGAAATCTTTGCTGCTTTGGTGAGAAGTTGCTTATTTCTGTATAATGCTCCTAGTTTTTTGTGGACTGTTTTTATGGTCATGGATATGTGAATGTCAAATTTTAATTTATTGTCTATTTCCACTCCTAGCAATTTGGTGTGTTCAGTTGGGTATATAGCGGTGTTGTTTTTTGCTGTGATGTTAAAGTGAGAGTTGTTTTGAGTATGTTTGGTGAGTTGGAAGATGAGTAGTTTAGTTTTGTTTGGGTTGAGTATTAATTGGGCATCGGATAACAAAGTTTCAACAGAGGAAAAGGCTTCCTGTGTGACCTTTTGCAGTTTGGGTAGGGACTGGGCTGAGCAGATGATGGTTGAGTCATCTGCGTATTGTATGAGTGTGCCACGTTTGGTGGCAGAGGCTAGATTATTGGTGTAAACAGAGAAGAGTAGGGGTCCAAGGATGGATCCTTGGGGAACCCCTATGGAGACAGGTAGTTGGGGAGATATGTCATTCTGCCATACAACGGATTGTTGGTGGTCAGACAGGTAACTCTGAAACCAGTCGGTGACTGATTGAGAGAAGGATAGGTTATTGAGGACAGAGATAAGTTGTTTGTGTGGGACCATGTCAAATGCTTTAGATAGGTCTAGGAAAGTAGCAGAGGAGAGATAGCCATTGTTTTCATACTGAAGTATAGTGTTAGTAAAGGAGAGTAAGACAGTGGTGGTGCTATGGTTTGGTCGGAAACCATGCTGAGTACTGGAAAGGAGGTTGTTAGTAAGGAGGTAGTATGAGACCTGAGAGTGTATGCATCTCTCTAGTATTTTGGAGAGTGGAGAGAGAATAGCTATGGGGCGGTAACTGGTTAGTTCTGTGGAGGGTCCGCCTTTGTGGAGGGGAATTATATGGGATACTTTCCAGAGTGTGGGAACGTAACTTTCTGACAGAGATTGGTTAATCAAGATGTATACTGGGTAGGTCAGAGCATCAGCTGCGATTTGTAGGTATTCACTTAGGAGGTTGTCTGCTGCTAATTTGATGAGTTTAAGTTTAGTTAAGAGTTTTTTTATGTTGGAGGTAGGTACAGGAGAAAAAGAGAAGGCAGTGGGGAGATTACTAGTTGAAGGTGTGGGTTGGAGGGGAGGGGGGTTGTGTTGTTTAGCTAGTGATAGTATGGTTTGTGTGAAGTGTGTGTTGAATGAGGTAGCAATATTTTCTGAGGAGTGAGGGATGTTAGGAGGAGGGGTACTGACTTTACCTGGTTGGAGGATGGAGTTTATGGAGGACCAGAATTGTTTGGGGCTGTGTTGTGAGGAGTCTAGGGCAGACTGGTAGTATTGGAATTTGTCCTGTTGTATTAGCTTTTTGACTCTATTGCGTAGTTATAGGAATTTCTGTCTAGTTGAGGTGGTTTTGGTTTTGCGCCAGTGCTCCCAAGCTTTATCCCTGTTTTTCATTTCTGACTTAGTGGTTTTCTGTAGCCATGAGGAGGGTTGTGCTTTGGTTCTGGAAAGTCTTATGGGGGCATGGTAATTAAGGATGCTCAGGAAGGTAGTATTAAAAAATTCAACTGCGTCATCAAGACTGAGGTACTTTAGAGGATGCCAGTTACATTCTTTGAGGGATGAGATGAATGTGAGTGGGTTAAAGTTTAGTTTTTTACGTATTTGACAGTAGAGGACAGGTTTAGCTTGGTATAGGTATTTTTTGAGTAGGAATGTTGGGGAGTGATCACTGAGGCTATCTGATAAGCAGCCTGTTTTATATGACTGGGGGCTCTTACTGACTAGCATCCAATCCAGGGTAGTGTGTTTTTATTTATACTGGTTGGCGACTGGACTAGTTGGGTGAAGCCATGAAGGTTTACATGATGGGTTGGATGGTTGCCAGAGCAGGATTGTCAGTCAATATTGAAATCACCTAAAATGATAGTTTCTTGGGGGAGATGGTGGGTAGACCAGCTGAGGACTTTTTCTAGTGGAGGGATGTTTTGGCCAGGTGGGAAGTAGCATCCAATTATGTTGATGGTTTTGTTTTGGTTTATTTTGAGGTTGGTATATATTATTTCTTCATTGCCTATTTGTGGAGCTGATGATTTTAAGATCTGGATGTTTAGATGCTGTTTAATATTATAGCTACACCGCCTCCTTTCTTGTTTAGCCGGTCTACTCTTAGTATGCTGTAACCTGTAGGGAGTATTTGCTCACTGGTAATGTGAGGTTTTAGCCAGGTTTCTGTCAGGATGACTATATCTGGGGAGTACAAGTCTATGGTGGCATGGAGTTCATGGACTTTGTTGGATATACTTCTAATATTTAGGCTTAGTAGAAGGAAGTCACTTGGCTTTCTATTGGCTGTAATATGGGAGAAGTTGTGGTTTCTAGTCTGATTATGAGGATTGGGGTTGGAGATGGTAGGGCCAGGGTTGGGGTGGATGTCTCCACTTAGGGCTAGTTTTGATATGCATGAGGTTATTAGTTTTCTCAGTTTTTGAATGTGTTTGTTTATAAGGGAAACTTTATGATTGTGCTCTGTGGTAATAGGTATGGTGGTAGGGTTACTATATTAAGTTGTAGGGATGCTTTATGTTTGAGTAATATAGTTGGTAGAATATGTGGGGGGTGCATAGGGATGGTTCTTGAGTTGGTGGGAGGGGAGCTGAGTGAGGGTGAGACATGAGTGGTAGTGTGAGTAGTAGTACAGTGGTAGTGGTTGGGTGGGGGAATGATGGAGCTTTGGTAGGATGTAAGATATAGGTTCATAGGTTCATACTAGGCTATCTGCCCTAGGGCATTTATAAGCCTAGCCAGAGTGTGTTTGACTTTCGCCACCCATTTTAAATTAATTTTGCTATGCCCTTTATCGAGGTTAGTATACTGTGCATCTGTCTAACAGTGACACAGAAGTGATACCCGGGGTAAACCTACGATCTCCCATCCACTCATGAAGATTCCTCTTGAAGAGAGTCAATGAGGGACTCTGCCTAACCTGGACTGGGATTTTATTCCAGAGTGAAGGGAGCCTCTGGGTTATGAATCTATCCCTCCAGCATGTCCTGTTTATTTCAGTGCTGAGGTTCAAGTCTCTCGAGCGCGTAGCTCGATGGGATTTGGATTTTCTGAGGTGCAGCATGTCCATTAATTCCGGGTTGGACATGGCTTTATACGTCAGGCACAGATGCAAGGAGAGTGCATGCAGTGAGCATAGGCAAGGTATGCTTGTACATGTTAGTTGAGGAGGTGTGATAGTAGTGGGAAGATGGAGGAGGTAGTGTTGGGTTACTGCTGTGGTTGGCTATTGGAAAGATGGGAGGGGTTTGTGAGTATAATAAAGGTGGGACCACTGGGGGCGGGAGGGAATAGGGGGCAGGGTGGGAAGCAAAGCAGGTAGAGACCCTGTTAGTTGCTCTTATGAGGGGGCTGGAAACAATCAGTTAACAGAGTTAACTGATAAATTAACATATGATAGTGACAAGGGTGGTTGTAGTTTTAAAAATGATGCCTGCCACAGGTAATATTTATAAACTTTGGGATTGTCTTAAGGTAATAAACAGGGAAGGGGGAGGGAAGAACAAGGGTGTGAGCAGGCAGTTCTTTGTACTGCTGCTAATGACAAGTTTGTGTTTAAGAAACAATCACAATTGACCAAGGACTGCT
Source organism: Protopterus annectens (assembly GCF_019279795.1). NCBI lineage: Eukaryota > Metazoa > Chordata > Ceratodontiformes > Protopteridae > Protopterus > Protopterus annectens. The sequence continues at coordinate 225,184,350 of NC_056745.1, forward strand.
CTGAAATTGTAAGTCATTTCTTAACCATTTCTCAGGTGGAAAAACAGGATAACCTTGTATCAGTAGGCTACTGTGGTCTCAGTTTAAATTAACAAACACACAGTATTGATCAGTTATGTATACTATTTGCTAACAGAAGGGAATAAGAGAGAAAGTGGAAGATGAGTGTGTGTGTGTGTGTGTGTGTGTGTGGGTGGGGTGGGGTGGGGGGGCTGCTTACAAGCCAAAGCAGAGTGCTCTCCAGGGGAAAATGAATATTGGCATTAAAATTGATGATTAAAGAAGCGGTGAAATTTACTTTACACAACAATGAAGTATTTTGTAAAGGTGAATACTACCATCATATTGGTGAGGTGAGGAAGGGTCTGCTTGTGCCCCCACATACACCAGTTTGCTTCTCTGTTACTGGGAAAAACAGTTCCTATTTACTTTCCTTTACAAATTACAGCAAAGAGATATTTTTATATATTGATGATATCTTTATAAAACGGAATAGTTTAGAAAAATTATTATGTAAATCCAGGGCTTTTTTAATTTTTATTTTTCATTTTTCTTATGATAAAATAAATTGTATTTAGATGTTACTATTCCTAAAAATGTGGGTATTTTATTCTTGAGGTGAATCATAAGAAATGGGCTATACTCATGGCAGCACCTGAATTACATACCATACTAGAGGATAGACCCTTTTTTCATATAGAAATCTTATGAGTTTAAAAAGCAGGTTATGCTATAAAGATTTTAAGGATATAACAAAAGTAAGGCTGGGCAATAAACTTGGTACATATGGATGTATGTGTTGTAGTTGCTATGAAGACATTATTAAGCACAACAGTGACAAATTTGTTCACCCAGTGTCCAATAAGCAGTTTAAATTTAACTGCGTTGCTACCTTTAATCGTGTTAATGTGGTCTATCTTGCTACCTGTGAAAAATGTGATTCATTTTACATAGGAAAGACCACAAGGAAATTAAAATAGCATATAACAGAGCATAAGTCAGAATTAAGAAGAAATAATGAAAATAATGCACTGTTTAAGCACATCATGCATAATGGTGTGGCTCATACTTTCATATTCAGAGTGATAGATAGTATACAAAAGGGACCTAGAGGTGATGACTTTAATAATCTTTTAGAGAATAAATAATATGAATGGATTGTCAGGTTCTATGCAGATTTAGAACCTGGTTTAAAGAATGTAGTCATTATTAAACCTGTGCTTTTTAAAATACAACAGCAAAATTTGTGATGTATACCTTTAAAGATGTTTTAGAAACATTTTAATTGATGGTATAATGTGATTTGTTGGCTGTGGTCACATGTTACCTTTTGGCTCCTATTTAAATGTATTGTAATATGATATGTACTGTTTTAGCATTGAGGAAGGTTGTTTAACTGAAAGCTTTGCTGCATTAAAGTCTGTTTTTCCTGACTGTGGATTTGTGTCTTCATATAGTTCTTAATATGGAAAACAGTTTTACTGATTGTTCTGACATCTACAAGAAAAGTAGCTGAGCTGCAGGCTCTTTTGGTGGGTCAACCTTATTTCATTTTCCACAGAGACACGGTTTCCTTGAGAACAAATCCTTCTTTTATGCATAAAGCAGTATTCGAGTTTACTTTAATCCAAACTATCCATCTCCCTGTGTACTTCCCAGAACGCAAAAAATGAGGGTGAAAGGATGTTTCATACACTAGATATCCACGGACAACTCGGGTACTGTCTTGGTAGAGCAAAATCTTTCAGAACTTCCAATCAGGTTTTCATTTCTTGTGAAGGTAAGAAGAAGGGACAGCCTATATCAAAGCAGACTATTTCTGAAATGGTTGTCTCAAGCTATTACCTTATGTTATTCCCACCAAAACAAAACTATTCCAGGCAGGGTGAAGGCCCACTCTACCAAAACCTTGCTTCATCTATGGCTTTTTAGAAAGGGTTGGACTCTAGAATTATTCTAGTATCAGCAACTTGTTCCTCTGTACATACTTTTACAAAGCACAACAAACTAGATTTCTTCTCCAGGTCTAGTTCAGACTTTGCTATGACTATTCTTCCTGGTGTCCTGGACCCTTCTCCTTCCGCCTCCCAGTTGTTCTAAGCTATGGCAATCTACCCATGTAGCTTAGGATACTGCAGCAATGATTAATATGAATGATATTGTACAACAGTAGATGTTTGAATGATCACTGCATTAGCTGCTTCCTTCCTCCATCCAGGGAGTGGACATTTGTTTTTTGTTTTTCTTAGCAATATCCTCTCAAGGTTCAGTTTCCCTCTCTGTTGCCATGAAAGCTCTGAAAGGCTTGGTGCCCAAACCTTTTTTTCAGTCATTTCAGCTTGAGCTGAATGGTTTAGGTATGTGGAAGGTGCCCTGGAACTTTGGAAGCTGGCTGGCTGTTTGTTGTAGCATATGCAAGATATAACCCATATAGTTTAGTGTACTGCAACTGTGGTCATTTAAATATCTACTGTTATGGTAGGTTTGCTTGCACAACTACTTTCCATTATATTTTCAGTGACTTAGATCAGATCACTATGCTGATAGTTTCTATCTTTATTATTGCATGTACTTTTGTGAATGGGACTCGTGTTCCTTTTTATGCCTCATGCCTATACTTGTTATAAAGAAGTCTAATGTGAAACCCATCAGAGCCTGCACCACCAAGCGCATTTAATTTCTGCAGCACTCCTACAACTCTTTTTCTTTCCTTTTATTTCTGCTTTTTCAGTATCCAGTTTTGCTACCACCGCAATTAACAAAGCAGCTGATCACCACACCAGTGGAAGGTCACTGATATAGCAGGGAAGAGATTATGCCTTTATCCCAGCAATGTATGATCTTGGTGTTAATACATTTAACTAGTAGGGGTGTGGGAGGTTGTACATGGTGGAATGGATGGGCTTGTGTGTGTGTGTGTGTGTGTGTGTGTGTGTGTGTGTGTGTGTGTGTGTGTGTGTGTGTGTGTGTGTGTGTGTGTATTTTTATGTGAAAAGTTCCAGCACTCCAGGTAACATGCTTACATTCTTGGAATGAAACCCATAGATCTTCTTCTATTAGAAAATTCATATCATGTTTTTACTATTATCAGCATCACCCTGAGAATCAAGTCAAAAAGCACAATGTCTTTACTAGTTGTACCATTTAAATTGGTAGATATGCAATCAGAATCTTAGCAGCACTTTTAAGAACATGCTTTTAGTTAGATCCTGCGGGAAAAGGGAGGTGAAAGTTGCCAAAATGTTGAACAGATGCTTCTGCTATGTCTGAAATAACATTTATCTTCTTGTTAAATACAAATGTCAGCATTTTCTATTGTTCATTCATGCCTGCTGGGGAGCAAACTGATCATAACATTAGTTAATAAACGTCAAGAGAAGAAGAACTGGAACTGATCCCAGAATTTAAAACAAAAGAGCACAACCTACCACGGCATTAAATTCCGTAACTTGCCACAGCAACCAGTCTTCATTCAAGGTGTTGAGTGCTTTCCACGTAACTGCATCCACCGGACCACAGTTTATTCTCTGACTAATGCAGGTCACTAGTAAATACAATGGTTCACCAACAGTTTCCTAAATGTAAGTAAAGCAATTCATCTGTTAACTTTTTGAAATCATGCTGCAGTTTCTTAAGAGTACAGTGGCAACCATCAGTGAAGTTTCTTAATACATTGTTGTCTGCCAAAATATTCCATATCCAATGTGGACAGAGCATCAAACTCAAATCCTCAAAAGAGGCTACAATTTTAGCTTAAAAAGCTGATTGGATAACAATTTTTTGCATTAGTATGCATTTTCTTAATTATATAATGTCTGTAACTCTAATGTTTTATTTATTTATTTATTTTTATTTTTTTAGCTTGTGGGCTAGATATTTTGGATATTCAGTGGATTTCAGTGGAGGAAAGGAGAAATACTATACTAATACTTTAAAACTTTAAAAAAAAAAAAATAAAAAAAAAATAAAAGATAAACATACAATTACAGCCTGCTATGCTACATTGCTATTTTAATATTTAAATACTTTGCCTGGAGCTTGGACAAGGTATAATTAATTAACACAATTGCACTGCAATGAAGAATTGATAAAGCACTTTTTTTTTTTTAAAAGGAAAAAGCTTGGAGAGGAGATTTAAATTGCAAGAAGAAGAAGAAAGAAGAAAGAAGAAGGGTGGTGGAAAGCAGATAATATAAAAAAAAGAAAAAAAAAGGTTAGGGGTTGTTGGCAAGAGCATAGCCAGTGGTTGGAAAGGAAGAGTTTTAGGTTAGTTTTGAATAGTGGGAGAGATGTAAGGCAAGTAAGGTCTAATAATGTCTCTTATTAATTAATGACTTCAGTCTTCAGTGATTTGCCAGAACACCACACATTTTATGAGGAACTAAAATATGAGGCAAAAATCTAGATATTCTGCAAAATGATGAACAGTTGAGAGGTAAGCCCCAAAATGTTGTCCATTCAATAGTGAACAAAGCAAGTGATGGTGCGTATCTAATTGAAAGTGGCAAGGAGTTCCAAATTTTGCCAGCTTGAGACACAAACCTTCTATTTTTCAACAGAGATTAGCAACTGGCAAAGCCAAAAATTAAGTCATAGTCTTGCATTTCTACATTGAGAAGTAAATATAATCTCAATAACTAGTGGCAAAACAATATAATTCTTGATGGAGCTTCTTCTTCTTTTGGCTTTTTTCCCAGTTAGGGGTTGCCACAGTGGATCACCTGTCCGCTCATGATTGGCAGTGGAATTTTACAGTGTTGAGTTGCCAGCCCAACCTTCCACAGAAGGCACACACACACGCACTCACACCTAGGGCACCACCTCACACCTTAGAGTGTCCAATCCACCTACAGCATGTCTTTGGGATGTGGGAGGAAACCAGAGCACCCAGAGGAAGCCCACACAACCACAGGGAGGACATGCAGACTCCACACAGAAGGCACCCCAGCATCGAACCAAGGAATCTCTTGCTGTGAGGTGACAACACTAACCGCTGCACCACTGTGGCCGCCCATCATTCTTGATGGAGATATATGATATAAAATAATATTTGAACAATGTAATTCTGTTCTTCAACCTTAAATGATTGGCCATAACTGATGAACCATAATGATGTGCCTTGTATACATTTTTCACTATCCTTTCTAGCCTTTCATAGCATTTAAATTATAGATGCATGCAGGTCCTCCATAGTCAGTGTCTGACTTAATCAAGGCATTATTTAAGGGAATTGATACCTTCTCATTCCTACTACTGATTGAGCGATGAATATCGTTTATTATCCCACAGCATCTCCTCAAAAAAAGGTAATGTGAACTTTACATCCTGCAAAGCCATCCACAATTATATTGAGATATTTAGCAAAGTTATTTCAGGAAAAATTACTTGATTAAGAGAATGAGGATATTTATTATACTCCTCACCAAAATGCAGCTCATTTCATTTGTATGGTTTTGACAAACACCTTATTGCAATCTACAAATGTCCCTTGGTCAGAAAACTTTCTCACAACCATACAGATTTTTGCAGCAGAATAGAAGAGTAACTGGTTCAGTCAGTTCCCTGGACTGGTACTATGCACCAGTGCCGCACCAAAAAAAAAAAAAAACAACTTTGTTCACTGTAATAAGCCAAACAATAAGCAATTGGCTTATTACAATTAGATCTATGGCCCCCAGCTCTTGTATTCAAGAGAAAAAAAAAAGTAGACATTGCTTCTACAGGCAAACCAACCAGGTGGCCAGATGCATGCCCCCCCCCCCCCACTGCAACCATTCAAGTCCCATTTCTTTGTCCCTACAGTGTGCCTACACCAACCCTCCTTCAACATATCCTGCCTGCGTGGAGCACTACAGTGCTAATGCTTTAGTTAAAAAAAAAATCTCCCTTTTAAACTGTAGCAAACTTCTTCTTCAGCTTTTTTTCAGCTCCGGTCTTTCTCGCCACAGCGGATCATCATGTCGCACACAGGATTGTCCACAGTGTTTTTACAGGTGTCGCAGTGAAGTTTACGAACCATAAGCCATAGGCAGCACACACACACCCCACACAGGGCCAACGACCACAGTCCAATCCACAAACTGCATCTTGGGGGATGGGGGAGGAAAACCGCACCGGAGGAAAAACCCACACCACCACAGGAGGACATGCAAACAGGCAAGAAGGCACCGAGATCGAACCGGAGAACCTCTTGCTGTGAGGCGACAACGCTAACCGCTGCACCACCGTGGCCGCCCTTTAAACTGTAGCAAACTGCCTGCTACAAATGTAGCAAACAGTTTACACTTTATACCCTGCCTGCATGGAGTGCTACAACTCTCATACTTTAGCTTCAAACAAACTTTGTTTTAAACTGTAGCAAACTGCTTGCTACAAATGTAGCAAACGGTTGCTACAGTTTATAACCTGCCTGCATGGAGCAATACAGCACTCAAGTTTTAGTTAAAAGGAAAAAAATTTTTTTTTTCTTTTTTGTACTCTAGCAATCAGTTGCTACCATTTAGACTGCACATGGAGTACTACAGAGCTCAGGTTTGACCATGAATGCAACACCAGCTTTTAAAAGAAGGTTTTGCATTAAAGAAAGATCCAGATTGGCTGGTCACACCCCCAACACTTTACGCCAGGTCAGTTGCTCCTATTGCCCTATTCTAGCTATGTTACTGGATTTTTGTGTCTCAGCATATTTGTTAACACATATGGCACTGCAGATGTGGTGGACTCTGTCAAATAGTCAGAGTTTGTCAGAGTTCACAGCAGTTAAAATGAGAAAGACCACGTTTTCTTTGTAGAGAATATGCTTGCAGTAACTGTAACTGGGTTGTGTGTTAATAGTGAAAGACACCATATGGAAAGTTTTGACTTTAGGGGTGGGAGTGTTTGCAGGTTAGGCTTAGAGAAGGGTCTAGGGAAAGTAATGATTGTGTGTGTGTGTGTGTGTGTGTGTGTGTGTGTGTGTGTGTGTGTGTGTGTGGAAGTATGGTGAGAACCTTGCTTAGTTGTATTGTTAGGGAGAGTGTTTTTTATAATTTAATCCATAGGGCTGGGGTTATGTGCATGGAGGGCTAAGAGTAAGCACACATGAGTAAGATGATGCAGAAGTGATCAGCATAAAGCCTATTGTTTTGTATGCATGGTGTCCACCCATCCTCAGGGCAGCAGTGTATATTCCCTCTATGCTTTTCAGGCTAAGCTGCACTTACTGACTTGTGTGCCTGTTTTATACTTTAACCTATTTAGTACAAATGATGGATGTGACTCAAGAGACCATACCCCTGGTGGTCATCAGATTTTTAGATTTAGATAATTTATTTGTGGGCAGTGAAGTAGATTCAATGACCATAGCTACTACCCACCATACTTTACAAAGAGATAAAAAAGACTTCCAATAACAGGTCTTTGTCTCTTTCCAGGAAAACAGCAGGTGAAAGTGGAACAGCAATTTTAGTGGAGGAGGTTCTTGTTCACAAGTGAAGGTGTAGCGGATTGGGAGCTTGATTAAAGGATGGATACATTGGTAGTAATACTACATGCTTTCTTCTACATTGTGATGGTGAAGTGAGATCTGAATTCAGGACAATATGATCAGTATACTGGTCAGTCTGTTGTTCTCATCCTCATTTATGACACAAATTTTGGTTAGTGACAGAAAGGGATTCCTTCATATGGTAGCTAACCTAATTTTCTAAGACAGTGTAAGGAAACTGGTTATCCAGGTCCAGGAAGATATTGTTCCTCTGGGTTGACAGAAGTTAGTTGAGGTATTTTGGACAGCTAGTGAGGCACCCTCTGGGTACCTTCCACAACAAGTGTACAAGGTATGGTCCACTGTGACAAGGTTGCTAGACAGACTCATGGCACCTTGGGTGGATTATATCTTTTAACTTGTCTAGGGACCTAACAGGATAAGCTGGAGTCTATTACTAAGGACTGTGAGGCCTAGAGTACCCTTCTCAGTTTGTTATTGCCATGGCCCTCACAAAGGCAAAGAATATATGTCTGGCTGGTTAGGATAGATGGACCATATTTTTTAAGGAGTACTCAGGTTCATTTCCCAACAGTTCCCAGCATAGTTGTTCAGTGTGTAACAACAACTGTATTAGAAGGAGATCACCTTGACACATATTGCCTTGTTTATATCTCTGCCATTTTTTATAATGTGATAATGTACTTTTACATGCATACTGGCAGTATATTTACAATAATGCTGTTAATAATAAAATATTAACTGATGTTATTCTAAATTTTATAGAGATACAGATATGCCTTGCCAAATACTCACATTTTGTCACATCTGCAAAAAAAAATATTTTTTTTTCTTTTCAGTAATGCACAAATGTAAGCATCACTTTCTGATGTCATATAGAAAACATAAATAATTTTATTTCATATATCAAATGAACAAAGTTATTTAGATAAGAATGTTTATTTGCAGCCTCATGGATCTTCTGGACATAGGAATTTGACTGTCGGGCAATCTGTCAACAGACTCTCATTTGCTATCCAAATGTCAAAACCTGTGTCAAAGTTATAATTGCTTTCTTTATCACGACAACTGTTCTGTCATCGTTATTAAATGGATCACTATTAGGTGTCAGATCACCTCTAATGTCTTACAGTAATAATGCACATGCACATGTTACAATAGCCATTTCAATCAACATATCTTTTTGGAAGTGGAGAAAACTGAAGTTATCCCTGTTGCAAGTGGGCCCACAACAGACTACTTAAATTACATAGTTAATAAATAAATAAAATGAAATTTAAAAACTTTAGTTACTAATATGTACATGCTTAACATAATGCATAAATGTAGCTGAAAAGCATATTTTTGGTAGGAAGCATCATTCATTGCTTGCAAATCCAGTGACTCCTAGTTACTGTGCACTCAGTTTAGTGCCTTATGGCCTTATATATGACCAGAACTTGACTTTTACACATAAAAGTATTATATGCGTGTGTAATTTATGTTTTTATGACATTAAACCTGTTATTCATTTCACTGATATAAACTATTGAAGAAATTAAGCCATTAAGAACATTTTGTACATACCCGTAGAAACCCGTACACACAGATGGACATCCAGTTTGTGAGAAGTTTTTCTACGACAGATTCTGTACGCCTTAGCAGAAGCTTTTGTTCTGTTTTACTGTGCTTATCCATTAGGTCTTGGAGCAGGTTTTCTAGAATGCTAGTTAGATACACTAATTTACTGTGCAGTGCTATGGTCAAGTAGGATGCAAACGCACATCTGCAACACAAATATAGTTTTATTTAAGTTTTAATTTAAATAAGCAATGCAGTAGATCAAACTTCAAAGACTAGTTGAAATTCAAAGAAAAGCAAATGGTAAGTTTTAAGAGGTGTCTAGATAAATATAACAGTACAATATAACCTCATTAATATTCAAAAACATGTCCACTGATTAGCATACCTGTGGTAAATCTAACATTACCCACAATATGTCTAGCAAAAAAATGCTACGTAAAATATAATGATTATTTTGTATAATCAGTGGTTCCCTGACACATATAAAATGTAACTAATATAAAAATAGTAACCAGCCAAAAAAGGACAGCAGAAGTTACACAGACTGAAACAGATGTTTCTGATGTATGACCTGCTTTCTATCTAGTTTCCAATTCACAGACCACACTGGAAGGCTGTTAGAGATCAGGATCAGTTATTTTATGGGTGTGTTTAATGGAAACCACTTGGTATTCCAAGACTTATAACTGCGAGCCCCTGAACAGTAAGACTGAATGAGATAAAATGCAGATTTTCATATACCTAGTCCAAGATTGCTCTTTCTTGGAGTATTGTCTTTTTCCAAAGTGTGGCAGTCTTGGAGTTGGTATGTATAAGTTTGGAGGAATGTGGGGGAAGTTTGCCTTCCACATTGGGGGGGGGGAGGGCAAGGAGATTTGCTCCCCTAGAAAAAAAAACTTTAAAGACAGAACAGCAGTGTTTGATATTTCCTGTTTGCCTGCATTTTTTTTTTGAATTTTTTTTTGAAAATCTGGCACTTGCTGTTATGGGTCACAGAATTACAAAAATTAGCCCTGTGTAACACTGTTTGGTTTCATATTCTGTGTGCTGGGGTGCTTCTGTGTATACATTAACAATGCAATGTCAAGCCGCCATTGTCCAAGCTTCTTTCTGTGCAGACACCATTTTGGTCAAACCATATCACCTATGATCGTCATGGTTCATTGCTGTCACATGTATGAACAAGTACATTATGTTATAAATGAGGTAATTGGCACTTTTAGTTTACTCAAGCGATGCACGTAGACCTTATGTATCTTTAGTTTACTCAAGCGTTGCACGTAGACCTTATGTATCTTTAGTTTACTCAAGCGTTGCACGTAGACCTTATGTATCTTTAGTTTACTCAAGCGATGCACGTAGACCTTATGTATCTTTAGTTTACTCAAGCGTTGCACGTAGACCTTATGTATCTTTAGTTTACTCAAGCGATGCACATAGACCTTATGTATCTTTAGTTTACTCAAGCGATGCACGTAGACCTTATGTATCTTTAGTTTACTCAAGCGTTGCACGTAGACCTTATGTATCTTTAGTTTACTCAAGCGATGCACGTAGACATTATGTATCTTTAGTTTACTCAAGCGATGCACTGTAGACCTTATGTATCTTTAGTTTACTCAAGCGTTGCACGTAGACCTTATGTATCTTTAGTTTACTCAAGCGATGCACGTAGACCTTATGTATCTTTAGTTTACTCAAGCATTGCACATAGACCTTATGTATCTTTAGTTTACTCAAGCGATGCACGGAGACCTTATGTATCTTTAGTTTACTCAAGCGATGCACGTAGACCTTATGTATCTTTAGTTTACTCAAGCGATGCACGTAGACCTTATGTATCTTTAGTTTACTCAAGCGATGCACGTAGACCTTATGTATCTTTAGTTTACTCAAGCGATGCACGTAGACCTTATGTATCTTTAGTTTACTCAAGCGATGCACGTAGACCTTATGTATCTTTAGTTTACTCAAGCAATGCACGTAGACCTTATGTATCTTTAGTTTACTCAAGCGATGCATGTAGACCTTATGTATCTTTAGTTTACTCAAGCGATGCACGTAGACCTTATGTATCTTTAGTTTACTCAAGCGATGCACGTAGACCTTATGTATCTTTAGTTTACTCAAGCGATGCACGTAGACCTTATGTATCTTTAGTTTACTCAAGCGATGCACGTAGACCTTATGTGTCTTTAGTTTACTCAAGCATTGAACGTAGACCTTATGTATCTTTAGTTTACTCAAGCGATGCACGTAGACCTTATGTATCTTTAGTTTACTCAAGCGATGCACGTAGACCTTATGTATCTTTAGTTTACTCAAGCGATGCACGTAGACCTGTATCGACACTGCCATCTTCTTCTTCTCATTTTCTTGTTTTCCCAGGCTGGTTTGATCCTTTTTAAGAAATCATATTCCATTGCATAAGTATGCAATTCCATAAGGTCACCATCATCCTGTCAATAAAAGGCATCTCCTCCATCCTTGTTTCTCAGTTATATGCCTCCCATCATTGTGTTGAGGGCTTTGTGTGTTCATAACATGGCTTCATTCTTCTTTCATCTAGACTGTACATACCAAGTGACATTAACCTGTCTTCGCAGGCTAACTTGCAAGGTATGACATCCATTTCTTCGCATTATTTTTATGTTCCTGCTGCGGACTTTTTCCAGTAGTCTGTCTGCCTTGAAGTTTGATTTTAGAACTGAACACAGAAGTCCAAATAAGGTCTCACCAACAATTTGGGCAGATGTCATTTGATTTGAATATTCCATAACCCCAAGCAATGTACAATATAACTTTGCATGCTTTGTTGTAGCATTTTTTGCTGTAGTATTTTGAGGGGCTTAGCACTAGTATAGTGAATAATCCCTCTTCTCCTCTCTTCTATCCATCATTCCTCTTTCCTCCCTATTCCCCCTCCTTCCCCCACAATTACATAAACCTGCTTATTACGTGGTTTTCCTCATGGGGCTCCCATGTGCATAATGTCACACTTCTTTATACTGAATGCTGGTAAATACCCTTTTACTCAGGCTACCAGTTTTACCATTGACATTTTAAAGAATATCAGTCCATCTGTAACTATGCAATACTATAATTTTCCTTAATTTTGTCACATAAACCCCTTTTATGGGTACACATTGTATCTTTAATAATACCCTGCCTATAAAATTGATACTGTCTTGACAAAGCTACATTTTCTCCTACATTCTGAATCTGCTACAGAGCCATTAAGCCATTTTGCCCAGATTTAGCCACTCCTGCAGGACCTTTAATTTCCATATTAATCATTTAGTTAGTAATACACCTAAGGTTTAGGACTTATCTGAAGATCATATTCACCTTATCCAAAGTGTTTACTTGTGAGGTGGCCATATGTAGGTCATAATACAGAAATAGGTTTGACTAGTAAAACCAGTCCTCTGTGCAGCATTCAGCTGTCTGCCAACAATGCCACTGTTATTGCCGAGCATGACGAGAACCCCATATGACAATATTCTCCATTGATTTCCCTGAGGCTATGTCCGGATGATCAGACTGATGGTTGTGGGATACTTCCTATACTTTGTTTAATGAACCCCATATGAAAATATTCTCCATTGATTGCCCTGAGGCTATGTCCGGATGATCAGACTGATGGTTGTGGATTACTTCCTATACTTTGTTTAATGAACCCCATATGACCATATTCTCCATTGATTTCCCTGAGGCTATGTCCGGATGATCAGACTGATGGTTGTAGGTTACTTCCTATACTTTATTTAATGTTGATGCAAAATGGAATCATTCCTCAAACCCACTTCATTCTTCTCATGGTCAGATTTGTTTGGTACCTAGGGAAGGAACCTACTTAATTGCTATACCTTATGCTCTATAAATCCTTTGTTTTTTGTTGCTCCTTCTTTCAAAATCACTTCTTCTGGTTACCTGTGCTCTTCCAAATAAAGTCATGCAATAAGGCCACTACCCTGACCTCTCTTTCACCTGAGAGACATGGTGAAACAGCCAGTAAGTACTTCTACTGATCATATGCTTCTTCACTTTTTGTCTTCTGCTTTTAGCATTGGTTCATATATAAGTACTAGGCTAGCAGGACTTGTCGGCCATTTTGAAGCCTAGCCAATTTCCTTCTTAATCTTTATCACAGGACATACATTTTCACTGTTCTGCACAATTTGCTTCTCATCTCATGTCTTTCAGCTTCATGTATTCCATCTTCTCCTTTCTCCTTCCTAAATAGTGTATGATTTTCATACTTAAAATACTCTTTCATTATTACTCCTGGTGTTTGTATTTTTGTCCCACTGTAGAACTGTACCAATGTTTCTATTCTGGGCTATTATCTCACTGTAATACAATATACGACATGATGACTTGGCAACATTCTGTGTCGAATATCTGATTTCAGCACACACGTCCTTCACAGTGGTGGCGATCAGATGAAGAATATTAACCATTTTACATTGTATGCACTAGTTTTGTAGTTTGCCGCCATATGAACCTTTATCATTTCCTTGTCCGATTTTCTTCTGTCACATCAGCTTGAGCCTTTCTGGCTCCCAAATAGTTAATTGCCACTACTCATCATCATTATAATCATTGTTTGAGCCCATCCCCTTTATCTCTGCTAAAGTCTTTCATTAGTCACCAGTCATTATTTCTCCATTTAATAGCCATTGCCCATCCCCATCTTATATCACCCACTGCTGTTCTTCACTGCCCACCCTGAATATAGCTACCTCTATCACCACCTCCTTATCATGTGTCCTTCCTCTTCCTCAGCCATGCATTTTATTCCCTGCTACGTACAACATTCCATTTCCTTCTTCCCAAGCCTTTCCTATATTCTCAAACTCTCAAAGCTAGTTTGTCTGACTAGCTGCCATTCCTATGATGCAAATAATTCCCCTCGTCCCTTTAATTCCCGTTACTTCATACGGTATCATTTTACTTCACAGGCCTTTGACATTGTTCACTGTTACCTCTAACTCCATCCATCCTGCTCTAATGTAACTATTTCTTTTCACGTCGCTCCTTCTCTACTCCTGTGGCTGTACCCTTGCAAGTCAGTCTGAAGGGGTCTCAGACACTGCGTACTATTGTATCTGTCATTAAACACCTGCTTTTCAGTAGCAAAAAAGGAGTGAGACAGTTATCCTAAAGTTGGAGGACTAGATAATGCGCAAGGTCTACTTGGACTGGGATTTTTCCAAAGATGTTTTTCTAATATGAATTCCTAATGAGGCAGTTAAAGGCTTTCTGTCACATCTGTAAAATCTAAGATTTTGAGTTCAGTGAGTGTGAAAACAGGCTTCACTTACTCACTAAAACAATGAATTCTAAAACACTTGGTTATAGTTCAAATCTTGTCCTTATGCACTCCCCAACATCGGCAGTCGCATTTCTAAACTATAATACACACACACACACACACACACATATATATATATATATATATATATATATGTATATATATATAAAACTGCAGAGTCATCATACCTCAGAACATTGCAGATTTTCAAACATACTACATCCACAGACTTAGTATATATTCCCAATATTGGAGTAGTGGTAGTGGCTGGGACTGGAATGCACAGGGTCCTGTGTTTGAGCAATTCCGCCTAAAACGCCGATTTTCTAGAATCTCTGTGATTTAAAAAGCTTGTTTCAGCTGCATATTGCACTTATTTTACTGTTTGCACTTTAACAAAGTCATTTTTGTGTTTAAATTACCTGTTTAACTGTTGTAGGCTTTGATTGTATCTGCTTTATTTTCTGAAAAAAAACAAAAAACAAAAAAAAAAAAAACTTGTTTTCCCACCTTTCTAAGCTAGTATAGTCCAGTTTTCAGGTTAGTGCTGAATTCAGGGCTGTGTTACAAGTTTCTGTGTTTGCCCATACCTTACTTGGATAGAAAGAAGTTTCTCTGTTCACTGTGAGAGAGGAAGCTTTGAAAAGCCTATATGTCCCTGGAGGAGTGGTTTCAGCCCAGAAATCAGTACTTTATTGACCATTTTGGGATAATTTCTATCTCTTTCATTTCCCTGCTGTAAAACCCGCATTTGAGCGGTTTTGCACCCCGGGCAGTGCCAGTTAGCTAGGGTATAACTATTCCCGGCTCCACAAAGTCTACTGTTCAATTTTTCCCTTGGAATTAGACAAACTTTCAACTTAAGTACTCAAACCATTCACTTATCATCCCAGCACTTGCTCAAAACTCATAGCAAGCACTAATAAACCTTAGCACTAGACACCCCTATACTGTAGAGAAGGACAAGACTCTCTATTTGACCTTACCAGCCAATCAGTAAAACAGTTCACTGTACCTATCCAGGCATGTCCAAAGGGGAGTTTCAGGTGTACTCTCTGGTCCAACTGGGGAATCTGGGTATTTTGAGGCAATGTTACAATTGCCTCATGTGCACAGACAATCCTCTCCTCCTTCCACCAAACACTAATACATGCGAGAGGTGCAATAATACAGCCAAACTGGAGGCTAAGCTCTCTCAACCCAAGACTGGACCAGGCAGTCAAGAGGAGAAGGTAATTACTTGCATCACACCACCAGTCTCACATTGACCTATGAAACCAGCACTAGCAAAAAACACTCATAAATACACAAAAACATACTCAGAGGCTTTAAATAAAAATCTGAAAAAGCAAAGCAACAGAGATCTCCAAAGCAGACATCCAAGCAGCCTCCACCCCCCAACACAAACCATGAAACACATACTTCACAAAACCAGTGTGCTACGCAATCACAGCTCTTAAGGCAAAATAACATACCCAACACACTAGTAATAGGTGACCCTATAGTCAGGCACACTGACGTCCCACTCACTAGGCTGAACAAGGAGAAAGTTAGTGTTAGCTGCCTGTCAGGTGCCAGGATCCACCACATAACACAAGCACTCAGGTCACTCCAGAACAAGTACAAATATGACTCTGTCATTGTCCATGTTGGTGTGAATGATCTGAACCATACCTCCCTGGACTACATGGAAGGAGACATGAGGGAGCTCTCTGATCACATAGCCCAGGCTGGTATGACCCTGACCCTGAGTAGCATCCTGCCCTCACCAAGAATGATACCACGGTATAGAGAAATAATTATCAGTTTCAACAATTGGCTAAGCTTCTGGTGTCATTCAAAGGGGATCCAGTGTCTGTCAGCTTGGGAAGACATGCTCGACAAGCCATACTGCTTCGCTAGAGACGGCTTGCACCTGTCACCCTTAGGCTTTTAAATACTGGCCAAGGCTCTTGCCACCCCCATAATGCCTTTTTTTAGGCAAGGCTCAAAAGGCAAACCCCACGCCGTACATAGCACAAGTAACAAAAAACTGAGGGTAATGCTACTCAATGCCAGAAGTCTAAACCTCAAAATGCACGCACTCGTGGCACTCCTCAGTATGGAGAAAATCGATATATGTGCAGTAACAGAAACCTGGTTTAAGGCTCCAGAGAGCACCCTAGCACAACCAGGCTACAACTCATACCATACATTTCTGCCAGAAAAACCCTGACTGAAATACAAAAGGCGGGGGAGTATCTATATTCATCAAGGATACCCAGTGGCACAGCATGATGCTTCAGAGATCATCCACGTGCAACTAACAATGGGCAAAACTGCTATTCAAATTATAGTTTGCTACAGATCACCCACCATGTCCAAGGACCCCCACTCCGCATTCCTGGAAACACTGGAAAACATAAATGTCCTACCAAATACACTGATATTGGGTGACTTTAATTAGCCAAACATTAACTGGGAGAACTACTCAAGTACAAATTCCCTTGCCCAACATTTCCTAGAATTTATAAACTCAAATGCCCTGGATCAACTGGTCAACACTCCCACCAGAGTTGCCAACATATTGGACCTGGTCATCACCAACATGGGCGACCGGTGTTCCACACCATAAGTCAACCCCTCGCTGGTTAGATCTGACCATAAACTAATCACTCTGGATATCCACATTCTGCCACCACCCCCAGTCAAAGAAACCACTGTGAAAAACTTTTCAAAAGCAAACTTCACATTACCTATGACCGAGATGGGAAGTTTCAAAGCCCCATGCTAAAGGATAATGCTGTCCAACCTGCAAAATCCTTTACTAATGCACTCTATGGGCACCTACAAGAATGCTTGGATCATGCTATCCCAAACAAAACCAAGACTCACTCCTCCAGGAAAAGGAAACCAGTCTGGTGGACCCTGCCATAAACAAGCTATACAATAGAAGGAGGAAACTAGTACAGAAAAGAGTAAAATCTCAAGAAGGGAAGACATCCCTTGATCAGTATCAGCAAGAAACTACGTTCCCTCATGAAATCATCCAAGGCTAGCTTCGAAAGAAAAATTGCCACAGACTCCAAAGATAACCACAAGGCATTCTTTAGCTATGTCAAAAATCTAAGTGGCAATTCTCAGATCTGCTCGGCGTTAGTGCAGAATGGCACAAAATACACTGAACCGACCGATATAGCCAACATCCTGGCAGACAGGTTCAGTGCAAACTTCACCTCCCTCTCACCCCCAAAAGGGCCCATAACTATACCAGAAGAATGTAGTGCCCCTGAAATCACAGACAATCAGGTTAAAACAGCCCTCTCCAAAGCCAAAAATACAGCACCAATGGGACCATATTGTGTCCCAGGCTGTGTCCTACACGAGCTCAAAGATGAACTAACCCCTCATCTAAACATACTGTTTAATCTCAGCCTCTCCACAGGCTACATGCCCACAGAGTGGCACACAGCAACGTTTATTCCGCTCCACAAAGGTGGAGCCACAATGGACCCCGGGAACTATCGCCCTATAAGCCTGACTAGCTTGGTCTGCAAAGCTATGGAGTGCATCATCATGGATCTCATTAACAGAGACATTGGGAACCTCCAAACACTGGACCCTACCCAGTTTGGCTTTGTTAAGGGCAGATCATGCCTCCTAAATGTGGTGGACTTCTTTGAGACAGTTACCAAGGCTATAGCCAAGGGAAAGGTGGTCCACACAGCCTACCTAGACCTCACAAAGGCCTTTGACACCATTCCCCACTCAGGTATTATAGACAAGCTCACCAGCCTGAACATAAACCCCTACATCATGAGATGGGTTGCCAACTGGCTCATGGACAGAACCCACATGGTAAGAGTTGCCGGAGCTAGGTCTGACTGTAAACCGATTACAAGTGGCGTTCCCCAGGGCTCAGTCCTAGGACTCCTCCTGTTCGGCATATACTTCTCAGAGGTACAGGCAAGCACAGGAGGACTTTGGCTGATTAAGTTCGCAGACGACTGCAAACTAGGGGCTATAATTGACTCTCCGGCTGAAACAGACATCCTCCAAAAGGGTTTCACTGAGACAGATACCTGGTGTCAAAACCATGGCATCAAGCTAAATGCCAAAAAGTGCATAGTCATCCCCTTTGGAAAAAACAAAATACCCACAAACTACCACATAGGTGGTAGCCCCCTAAATACGGAAGACGTAATAAGGGATCTGAGGACCCAAGTAAATAGTAATCTCTCCTTTGATAATCGCATTGCCAAAGTGGTTAGAACATCCTTCTATGTGGCCCACCTATTCACAAAAGGGTTTGCATCCAGATCGAAAGAGGTTATTGGGCCCCTCTACGCATCACTCATCAGACCCATCATAGAGTACAATGTCCCATTTGGGATGTACCTTATAAGACACCTGCAACAACTGAAAAGACCACAGGGGTACCTCACCAAGAGGATCACTGGCCTCAAGCAGATACCCTATGCAGCTCGACTGAATAAACTCCAGCTGTACTCGGTTGCATACCGCCTACTCAGAGGTGATCTTTGCCTGACATACAAGGCCATGTCCAACCCAGAATTGATGGACATGCTCTACCTAAAGAAAACCATATCCCCTCAAGCCACACGCTCCAGAGATCTAAACCTCCCCACAACAATAAATAGGATGTGCTGGAGGGATAGATTCCTGTCCCAGAGACTTGCCATGCCCTGGAACAAGATTCCAATCTACATTAGACAGAGCTCCTCGCTAACCCTCTTCAAGACAAATATTGACGAGTTGATGGGAAACAGAAAGTTTACCCCAGGGATCACTTCAATGGCTCTGCTGGACAGAGGCACAGGGAACTAATCTAAGGGGGCGGCAAAAGCCAACACATTTTGGCTAGGCTTATAAATGCCTTTGGGTAGATAGCCTAGTACCTACCTATGAACCTATTGACTGTAATTGTTTCTTAATATTGAAGGTCAAAACTGTGGGCCTTGGAAATACTGTGGGCAATTGACACATAAATTGTTCTAATACATTAATAATTATTTTTTCCTATTTTCAATTTTCTCCACATGGAAGTTAAAATTTAAGATTCCATCTAGCAATTTTTAGATAGATATTCTGAAGGCTTGCATCACTTCTGATATTACATATCTTGCAGATTATTTGTACTATAGGCTAATAAAGCCTCTAATTTAAAATGTTTATGGTGAACAAGGAAAGCTGGTATATATTTCTTTATCAACGTGTAAGAGAACTAACTAATGATGCCATCTGAACGACGCAGTATTGCTCAATAAAGAGTTTAAACTTCCAAGTAACATAGTACTTCAGTAAACATTCAAGAATAAGTAATGGGGGATGGCATAATGGCTAAGATGTTCACATTTGAGGGGAAATTGGGTAGGTCTAAAATGGCCCACAAGGGCAGGTAGCTTAGTATTTACATAGGAACATACTTGGAGGAAAATGAATGCAAGTAGCAGCAAAATAAAGAAGGCTAACAGGACACCTCTAAGCCCACAGAGCAATTACTGTTTAGGCATTATGTATTTGTGAGCATGTGACTGCGCGCACGTGTGTGTGTGTGTTTGTCTATGCGCGCGCGTGTGTGTGCGTGTGTGTGTGTGTGTGTGTATATATATATATATATATATATATATATATATATATATATATATATACAGAGAGAGAGATATAAACAGAGAGAATAGGGTGTGTGTGTGTGTGTGTGTGTGTGTGTGTGTGTGTGTATATATATATATATATATATATATATATATATATATATATATATATATATATATATATATATATATATATATATTTATTTATTTTATTTAACATTTGTTGACCGGGAAAGTCCTACTAGGTTCCACAGATCCTGTTTTCAGCAGAGGCCCGGGGAGAACTGCTCCAGAAGCATGTCTTTAGAATGTGGGAGGAAATCAGAGTACTCGGAGGAAACCCACGCGAATGCAGGGAGAACATGCAAACTCCACACAGAAGGCACCCCAGCCGAGAATCGAACCAGAGAACCTCTTGCTGTGAGGTGACAGCATTATCCGCTGCACCACTGTGCCGCCCTATATATATATATATATATATATATATATATATATATATATATATATATATATATATATATATACATATATATATATATATATATATATATATATAAATATATAAATATATAGAGAAATATATATATCACATATATTGTGTTTTGTCAGTTATTGTGTATATTGTTATGTATCCATTGACTTTATGCTCTCAAGCCAACTCTGATATTCACATTGTATATTATATATATATGTATCTTACAGTCCGTCATTCATTCTATATATAATGTTGTATTTTCCTTGGGCTGAGACTGAAATAGATCCAATGAGATCAGTGCTTCACCCGAGTTAACAAATTCTAAATAAAATAAAATAAATGTATGTGATAAGTATTACTCACAATTTCAGCATACATTTTTTGGCTAGGCTTATATAGGCCCTAGGGCCAATAGCCTAGTACCTACCTATGAACCTATGAACTCATATTCATGGCTTTTCAAAGTAAGGAAGTCATGAGTGCACTGTATATGGATAGGGCTTCTCAAGGGGCTAGGAAGACAACAGACACTATATGATATCCTACACAGTCTGATAAACTTTGGTTACATCTCATCCGTGCTTATCAAATGCCAAGTTACCTTTTCCTATGTCATGCAATTACATGCATCAGTTTTAGAATCTAGAGAAACACAGTCTTTAACATAAAAAATACTTAATGTCTAAAGTGCAAAAAAACTCCCTAAGATATAACATTTATGCAAAATGCATGTTTCATTTCAAGATACATAAGTAAGACGCAATATTTCCTTAACTCTGAAATGAAAGTATAGTTTGTAACATTCTATAGATAGAAAACTGGTTTTTAAAGGAAAACATCTGCAATCAAAGTTTCATGCTTCCAGTTCTCTAGATTAGCTGCATAACTGGTTATTACATGAATTCTTAAATCAGGAGACTTTATGGATGGGAAACAAGTGAAAAAAGGATAGGTGCTATACAGTTCTAATAAATGCTAAAACATCTCCTCCATTACAAAGTACATTTTATTCAAATCACTTGGTGGCAAAAGAACTATGTGTTGAATGCAAGCCCTCCTTCCTTATCAGTATTTTTTTTGGTTGATTAAAAAATGGATGGCATGTGTGTGATGGACTGTAACTTATAGGCGGCTGATTATGTGCACAATCAGAATTTCTAAATGAATAGGACATACATGCAACTCCTGAAGCCATTTTTGTATTGCACCTCTTGTTGAAAACAGCTAATTTAATGCGAAACTTACCCTCAGGGTATTGGCCTACTGTAGGTAAAAGGGAACACATTGGTACTACATCCTTACTAGTAGTGATACTCTTTACAAACTGTGCTATATAAATAAAATATAAATAGCATCCAGAGAATTCAATACCAAAAAACTGTAAGGAATTAAATATGTAAGAAGCAACATAAAAGTGCAAAACATGGAGCCAGTCGTTGAGGAAGCCTTGCCATTGAGGCCTTCTGATGGACACATATAGCTGTACTATGTAAATAATTTCGATTTTCCAAGAGAGCTGATATTAGGATGAAAGGAAGAGATGTTTATTCATGTTGGCATCTATTATAATAGATCATTACTGTTATTATTGTTCTTCCTGTTTGTAGTCTTGATGGAGTGCCTAGAAATTCACAGGTCACAAATCGATCAGTCAGTCCCACTTATGATCAAGAGTAACAAGAACACAAGAACATATAGATACAAATTCTCAGAATTAAATGGTTTAAAGCAGCAACCCTCTGCATAAAAGAAATCAGCATAATATTGGATGCTGTAAGTTATTAGTTTCAAACAAATACATAAACTCAGGCTTTGCACAAAGTTTTTAAGGTCCACTTTATACTAGATAAATAAATGCAGCTAAAGCTTCTCTTTATACTAGAACAAAGAAATGCAGCTACTGGTTATATAGTCACTCCACCTTTTCAAATGCCCAGACTGCAGCATTTTTCACAGAAATATGATTTTGCAGGAAAAAAAACATATCAATAACTAGAGCAAAGAACCTGACTTGACCAAAATAAAAGTTCACAGGTGTACATTTGAGTTGTTTGCATTGTTTTATATTTTATTAAGTTGTTTCAAGCAGAGAATAATTGTTTTATGCAATAATCAGTTGAAAGTTAAAAAAAAAAGTATTATCCTAAAATATCATGGCATTCGTCTTTTTCATGTTTTTCTCCAACAGACACATATTTTGTAACAGGGACTGTACTACACAAAGAGAAGCAGGTGTTAACTCTACATAGTCATTATACACCTGGCCCACAAAACCTGCAGAATTACAAGACAAAATAAAGTGAAGCAGTCCATGTAAGAACAACAATATGCTTTCCTAGTATAGAGATTAGAGCCTGCAAAAAGAGCAAGAAGTCAAAATGTCTCATTAATCTGCATGAATAACAGTGTTTAAAAGGTTTGGAAAATGGAAAGCGCTACTTTTCAGAAAACAACAACTGATCATTAGATAAGAAGTCAGAAAATGTGTAATTTAACTTCTTGTACGTCTACTTAAAGGTGCATCACCACTACTGGTCGATAAACTATGTTTGAATTATACATGAATAAGCTATTTTGGACAAAAATCACATTGTTTTTGCTTGCTGCTAAAATAAAAACTGTCACTGGTTGAAAGCTAGTGCTCGTAGTCTGACTTTTTTCTTTATTTTCCTAAAATGCACAGTATGGTGAACATCAAGTTTGTGTATTCATATTTGTTTTCAGTGTAGTCTGATAATGATAAAATTATTGAGTCATTCATCCAGGGCTTCTGGAATTCATCAGTTTGTGACAGTATTCAGTGACTAGGAGTGTGGAAAAGAATTTGCAGCACATATTTGCTGGATTGACCAGATAAAAAATCTTGACTGAATTATTCACCGAAGAAGCCCTTTTTGGTGAAACCACTTTCTTTTTGTTGTTTCCAAACTGTAGAATAAACACTGTTACTGGTTCACTGCTACTGCTGGACATCCTAGTGTGTGTGTGTGTGTGTGTGTGTGTGTGTGTGTGTGTGTGTGTGTGTGTGTGTTTGTGTATGTGTATATAGGAGGCAATGAAGAGTTACCGAATAGCTGGGTAACTACAGCAGAGCTAGTAAGGGAGACTGCTAGGAAGGTGCTTGGTGTGACATCTGGACAGAGGAAGGAGGACAAGGAGACATGGTGGTGGAATGAGGAAGTACAGGAGAGTATACAGAGGAAGAGGCTGACGAAGAAGAAGTGGGATTGTCAAAGACATAAAGAAAGTAGACATCAGTATAAGGAGATGAGGCGCATGGCAAAGAGAGAGATGGCAAAAGGCTAAGGATAAGGCATATAGAGAGTTGTATGAGAGATTGGACACTAAAGAGGGAGAAAAGGACCTGTACTGATTGGCTAGACAGAGGGACAGAGCTGGGAAAGACATGCAGCAGGTAAGGGTGATAAAGGACAGTGAGGGAAACATACTCACAAGTGAGGAGAGTGTGTTGAGTAGATGGAAAGAGTACTTTGAAGGGCTGATGAATGAAGAGAATGAGAGAGAGAGAAGGTTGGATGATGTGGGGATAGTGAATCTGGAAGTGAAGCAAATTAGCAAGGGGAAGTAAGGACAGCTATGAAGAGGATGAAGAATGGAAAGGCTGTTGGCCCAGATGACATACCAGTGGAAGCATGGAGGTGCTTAGGAGAAATGGCAGTGGAATTTTTAACCAGATTGTTTAATGAAATTTTGGAAAGTCAGAGGATGCCTGAGGAGTGGAGAAAAAGTGTTTTGGTACCTATCTTTAAGAATAAGGATGATGTGCAGAGCTGCAGTAACTACAGAGGGATAAAACTGATCAGTCACAGCTTGAAGTTATGGGAAAGAGTAGTGGAAGCTAGGTTAAGAAGGGAGGTGATGATTAGTGATCAGCAGTATGGTTTCGTGCCAGGAAAGAGCACTACAGATGCAATATTTGCTCTGAGAGTGTTGTTGGAGAAATACAAAGAAGGTCAGAAGGAGTTGCATTGTGTCTTTGTGGACTTAGAGAAAGCATATGACAGGGTGCCTAGAGAGGAGTTGTGGTATTGTATGAGGAAATCGGGAGTGGCAGAGAAGTATGTAAGAGTGGTACAGGATATGTACAAGGGTAGTGTGACATTGGTGAGGACTGCGGTGGGAGTGACAGATACGTTTAAGGTGGAGGTGGGTTTACATCAAGGATCAGCTCTGAGCCCTTTCTTATTTGCAGTGGTGATGGACAGGTTGACAGATGAGATTAGACAGGAGGCCCCGTGGACTATGATGTTTGCAGATGACATTGTGATATGTTGTGAGAGTAGGGACCAGGTTGAGGAGACCCTGGAGAGGTGGAGATATGCTTTAAAGAGGAGAGGAATGAAGGTCAGCAGGGCTAAAACAGAATATATGTCTATAAATGAGAGGGAGGGTAGAGGAATGGTGAGGATGCAAGGAGTAGAGTTGGTAAAGGTGGATGAGTTTAAGTACTTGGGATCAACAGTTCAGAGTAATGGTGAGTGTGGAAGAGAGGTGAAGAAGAGAGTACAGGCAGGGTGGAATGGGTGGAGAAGAGTGTCAGGAGTGATTTGTGACAGACGGGTACCAATAAGAGTGAAAGGGAAGGTCTACAAGAGGGTAGTGAGACCAGCTATGTTATATGGGTTGGACTGTAGCATTGTCGAAAAGGCAGGAGTCAGAGCTGGATGTGGCAGAGTTAAAGATGTTAAGATTTGCACTGGGTGTGACTAGGATGGACAGGATTAAGAATCAGTATATTAAAGGGTCAGCTCAGGTTGGATAGTTTGGAGACAAAGCAAGAGAGGCGAGATTGTGTTGGTTTGGACATGTGCTGAGGAGGGATGCTGGGTATATTGGGAAAAGGATGCTAAGGATGGAGCTGCCAGGTAAGAGGAAAAGAGGAAGGCCTAAGATGAGGTTTATGGATGTGGTGAGAGAGGACATGTAGGCGGTTGGTGTGAAAGAGCATGATGCAGAGGACAGGAAGAAATGGAAACAGATGATCCGCTGTGGCGACCTAATGGGAACAGCCGAAAGAAGATGATGATGTATATATATATATATATATATATATATATATATATATATATATATATATATAGATATAGCTATATATGTACACACACACACGCACACACACACACACACACACACACACACACACACACCCACACACACACACACACACACACACACACACACACACACACACACACACACACACCCACACACACACACACACACACACACACACACACACACACACACACACACATCTCTCTTCCCTCCTCAATCTCTCAGACCTGTTATAATATGCATATGTATATATGTATATGGGTCTACTATGGAATTTCAAAATTTTACAATCCCGACATTCGAAATACTGACGCTCTGAACATCGATATTGTGAAATCTCGAAATAAAGAAAAATAAACAAAATCAAGAATATATCAAAAAAGATGATTTTACAGGGAGAAAGCCCCCCTGCACCCCCCACACCCCCTGCAACTTAAATATACTAACTCCGAGATTGCACTACAGTAGTACCTATGGGAAACAACACACAG
The DNA here is from genome assembly GCF_019279795.1 of Protopterus annectens. NCBI lineage: Eukaryota > Metazoa > Chordata > Ceratodontiformes > Protopteridae > Protopterus > Protopterus annectens. The sequence continues at coordinate 225,210,352 of NC_056745.1, forward strand.
TACACAGCTACTATATAGACATTAAATATTGTTGCTAACCTGCTGCATCTTCTTTTCAGACACATGAGGGTTTTACACTCCAGGAATCTGTGTCTAGTCCTCCAAGTATGCTACCTGCACATTCAACATCCCCATACAGGGAAACTGGGAACTGTTGCTCATCAGTTAGACTGGTGGTGGGAGGTGATCTCCCTCCAGTGGCTGACCTCACTGCTGTTACATCAGTCATATGCCTCAAACTTTTATGTGGTTTGCAAGTCCTCCCACCAAGAGCATTGATGTCATGGGCCACTGTTTCCCAGACATCGTCCTGTAGAAATTGTTGAACACCCCCTCTCCCTAATAGTTGATGACCATGGGTTCTGACTGCCCATGGTAGGATCTCATTCTTGGCTAAGCTGACGTTCTCTAATGTCTACTGTCCATTTCCTCTGGAGGACATGAGCGCACCTATGGGAACAAGACATACAGGTGTAGGCAGATGACTGCTGTGGACAGTAGGCTACCAATTCCTAAAAGTGGACAGCCATAGGTATACGAAGCAGTGCAGGTGTAGATAGTGATAAGAGCATAATTGATGTCCATGGTGGATAATGTAGTACTCAAATGATATGCCAGACTAATGGTAGGGCTGGGTATGTGCATGTTTACAGCTGGGGTGGTTGTTACACAGAGGCTGACAGATAAAGGTCTTACGTTCTTAATTCCAGAATCAGTGATAAATTGCCATCGAGCTTGTTCAAAACATAAAACGTCAAACAACTTCATTGACAATTACATTCTTCTCTGAAATCATCTAAATAAAGTGATTGCAAATGTAAACCAACACATTTGTGATCACCAAAAAACAAACAAAAAACAGATTTTACATGGTGTACTTCACCACTCCCCGACAACATGGGGGCTCTATCCCCACACCTCCAAAAATTAAAAATATACAATTTTAAGGTTGTACAACTGTGAAGAAAGAGAGAAAAACAGTCAATCTCCATCAGTTAAATCATTACATAATATGACCAACAATATCACTAACAAATATTTCCAAAATATAAACATGATAAATGCACACAGTAACAAATCATATAACACTCATATGTACAATGAAAACATCCAAAGCCAGCTACAAAAATACAGACCGCGTAAGGAAGAAATCACTGAACTCAACATACCAGTACACATGCGCCAAGATATAGTCTCAATCCATGCAAAATCTTATTTGTTAAAAACACATAAAACCATAATTTTTTGCAGGAGGTTAGCCCCTATGCACCCCCCACACACTGGTAATCACAATAGGAAGCACTGCAAGCACTATTCTCCTGCATCATATCCAGATTATGGAACAATATCTCCCCCTCTATAACCACACTACCTTCTTGCAATCATTTCAGGACTGCACTAAAACTCACTTAAAAAGTCTCTGGTTATGCCCATGCACCAATCTCGACTAGTAACCCTCCTTTTACCTCCCCTTCCTTAGCCACCATGCATCACACCATCTGACATTGCATTCCTTTCTCTGCAGGCTCTGGCTCACCCTTTAACCTCCCCTTCCCTCCTCACTCAATCTCTCAGACCTGTTATAATATGCTTAACTACCTCACTTCATCTCAACTCCAAATACATATCTAACTGACATGCCTAACTTCCTCTCACTACCACATGTACTACTCACTCAGTCTCCTCTCTTACTCCTCTCTCTCTCTTCCCCTTCCATCTCATTAGCCCTTCTAGCTTGTTCCACCTTCGTGTGGAGCTTCTGCTTTACATCTGCTTGTGTTTAGTGCAAAATTTGTATATAACATTTAGGTATATGAGTTTAGAACAGTATCTGTTTGAACTTAGTACTTTCTGTATACACATCCTACCTTTATTCCTAGCCTCCAGCTAGATATTGTATATCTGTTGATTACTGTGTTTCATATTGTATGTATAGCTAATGTTTGCTGCAGTATGTATTATTTGCTATTGTATGTATATTCAATTGTTCTTCATGTACTCTGCTGCTCATTTATTGTTCTGTGGAGCTTTTCTTCCTGGGCCTGCACTGAAAAAGGACCTGTGTCCAGTTGGAATTTCCTAGTAAATAAATAATTATATATACTAACTCAGAGATCACACAAATGCAGAGTAAGGACATATTCCATAACCCCAGTAATTGTGCAGTCTTGCACACCTGTCAGTCAGTTGGATGGTGATCATATGTGGTCAATTAAACATCCGTTGACCACACACACACACACACACACACACACACACACACACACACACAAAACTATATATATATATATATATATATATATATATATATATATATATATTAGATTGTGTGTGTGTGTGTGTGTGTGTGTGTGTATATATATATATATATATATATATGTATATATATATATATATATATATATATCTTAGAAATACATATACATATATATATATATATATATATATATATATATATATATATATATATATATATATTTATGGTATGTGTTTGTGTGTGCCTGTATTGCAATAAAATAGCTTAAGAGGTAATGTCTGTCTGATGGATAATACTGCATACACAATTTTTCTTTTAGCTCAATGTTTATTAAATGGTACATAATAACTTCTGGAAACTTTTATGTTTAAGGCATAACATCAAAAGGCATTGTAAAGTGAAAGGGAACTTTTATCCAGCAGTATAAGAAAACAGACAACCAAACTGTAGTAAAACACGTTATATATGGGCTATGTAATATTTTTTATATAAAATATATGGATATATAGTTTTGTTTGCCAAAATGACTTCATTTTTAGTAAAGCAAAATAACATACTTGTCTTTTATTGAAAATGATTTCTGTTCTTCCAGAGTATGTATCAGTGTAATAAGGAACTGTTTATTGTCAAGCATAGCAGACAATGATGAGACTGCTTCATCCTCAGCGATGTTTCTGCTGTTTGAAAATGGCTGGTAGAGAAGATTAATTCTATTAACATTTCATAGGAAATCAATATTGTGCAAGTAATATGTGAAAGAAACATGTACCTCAGATGCTGTAATAAGATCTTCAGTCAGATTTGGTGCAATATTTCCTGACTAAAGGAAAAAAATAATTTAGTAATAACAACAGTAATCATCAATTACAAGACTTGACTTGAACATAAACTAATTCTAACTGTGTTTTTATATTTTTTAAAAACTCCCCAGTACTAAGAACCCAAATCTGTGGATTTAAGGACTGTTAGTGCTAAATTAAACAGATTTAACATGGGGTCTTCACCACTACAAAACCCATGACTTAATTATTACATGGAAATTGACAAAGACAACCCCTTACCTCTGGGAAAAAAGTCCTAATGGCAAAATACTTGTAGTCAAGAAATGGTATTGTTCCTGATCTGTTAACAACCCTCAGTCCATCAGTCTGAAGATCTGCAAACCCTAAAATAAAAAATATTTCAAAATTAGTTTTCTTTTTGAAAGATTCAGCTATAGAGTGAATTGAATACTCTTACTAAGAAGCCATACAGAACAGTAAGAAGGTAATTGCTTTGAGATTTACATTAAGGCTTGCAAACGTAAACACCTTAAAATGAATTGGCAGAACAGTGTTTCTCTAGTGGTGACACCATCATCCCAAGGAAAGTCCCAGGTTGTTTCTGGAGAAAAACGAGAAAGTGTGAAGGCTTCATGAATTTAAAACATTGATTTTTGTGTTAGCAGGGTCAGGAAGAATTCAAAAGTGTGATAGTCAGTGGTTATATGCATTTGACTACAAATTAATGACATAATTAACAGCTATATCCTAGTTATTTCAGGTGTGTGTGTGTGTGTGTGTGTGTGTGTGTGTGTGTGTGTGTGTGTGTGTGTGTGTGTATTTGTGTTTGTATATGTGTGTGTGTATGTGTGTGTATATATATGTGTGTGTGTGTGTGTGTGTGTGTTTGTGTGTGTGTGTGTGCGTGTGTTTGTGTGAGTTTAAGTGTGCGAAGGAGGCCCAGTTTCCCAGCTTCTCTAAACTAAATAAATAGCAACTAACTTGACACAGGAGATACTTTCATTCATAAGTGCTAAACGATGACCTGTCCAGTGTTACATATATATGTTATACATCTGATTCAAAATTCAAAACGGCAAGAAATGACTGAAGCCATTGACCAAGTGTCTTGCTTCTTGTGGTCCAAATGTATAGTTTGCAATGTTATCAACACAGCTATCCATATCTTTAATATCCTAATACCAAACATACAGAATACATTATACCTCATTAGAAAGGTAAAGGTAATTGTACTATTTAGCTCATAAACACTAACTGTGTACTTAAACAAAGAAAAACTGGGAGAAAGTGGAAGGCATATGACCCGTATTACATACACAACTCAACAAACTGCACATCACATTTGCAAAACTGAAAAATAAAGTAGGATTGGCAAACAACAACTGCATTATATACTTTTTAGCCAACCTAAAAGGAATCTGAATTGTGCAGAAAAGAAACTTACAGGGGATATTAAGAAATGTCATATTCTGGTGCTGCTGTAGCATTGTCACCTCACAGTAAGACGTTGTCCTGTTCGATTTTCAGCTAGAGTGTCTTCTGTGTGGAGACATGCGTGAATGGGCGTACCTTTGTTGAAGGTTGTGTGTCAGGGCCGGCAACTCAAAGTCTACTGCCAATCATTAGCAGACCGGAATTCCACTGTGATGACCCCTAACCGGTAAAAGCTGTAACACACAACAATAACAATACTCTGTGAGAAAATGGCAAAACAAAAGCTCCAGAAAATAAAGTACCTCTCAATGTACCAAAGTGAATATCCAGAAAAACTTAGAGGTCACAAACACGGCTCCGGTGTAGAACTTTATTAAGCACACAGTTAAAAAGTTTAAAAAGTGAGCGCTTTCACGTCCTAAGTCAGATGCTTATTCAGACATCGAGTTCATTGAAGTCTGAAGAAGTATCTGACTTAGGATGTTGCTTTTTTGGAAATGTCATATTCTGTCATACATCTTTCCTGGTAGTGGACATTGGCAACTTACTACACTAATATTTCATGAATGACTATTATCAGCAACAACTATGCTGTTGCCATGTATTGTAGACAATGGCCCTCATAAATGTTTAAGACAACATATCTCTGCTAAATGTTCACTTATTATTATTATTATTGATAAAGTATGGGGTCATACTAATGATAAGGCTGGATGGCATTTTATGTTAAATTACAAAGAACGAATGTGGATTATTAAGTTAGGGCATTATTTGCTCCTGGTCTTAATGAGTATCTATAATGACCAATAGGATTCCGGGGATGAACATTTAAATTATTCTATTTTGTATTCTTTAATGCAGTGATAAAGGCTCATAGCCGAAACCAGTTTGCTTGAATTTTCACCAGATGGGTGTTTGGTATTATTGTATGTTTATTTAGAGGTTTAATAAATGCTTTTTATGCTATATACTGCGGTGGTGGTGCTGCGGTAGCATTGTTGCCTCACAGTAAGACGTTGTCCTGTTCAATTCTCAGCTAAACCGTCTGCTGTGTGGAGACATGCATGAATGGGCGTACCTTCATTGAAGGTTGTGCATCAGGGCTCGCAACTCGGCACGTAAAAATCTCCTGCCAATCATTAGCGGACCGGAGTTCCGCTGTGGTGACCCCTAACCGGGAAAAGCCGAAAGACACAACAATAAACGCTTTTAATGCTGGCGAGCTGACTTGGAATATGAGCTTTTTTTGTTTTTGTACTTTGTTAAGTTTCTCATGAGTTTAGACTCGTATCTACATTGCTTGTACTTGCTAAAAGACTCAGGAAGGTGGTCTGTAGTGAAATCAGACTTTAGCCTGTTATTAATTATGTCTTACTTCCAAGACAACATGATTTCTAAAGACAGGATAGTGCTATCATCGATTTTGTTTGGTTCTAACAATATGTAAGCAATGCAGGCTTTTCACAGAGGATGTCAGTTATCCTAAATGACCAAGCCATTACCACAGTAGGTGTTTCTGAGGGCTCAGTCCTGGGCAATTATTATTCTTTCTATTCACATTGCGTGACTTAGCAGAATATGAATTATTCATTAATGACTTGATTGACCTGCTTTTTGAATGCCATTTGCCTGATATTAAAATATTCCTGCAAAATTGCCTGACAGATGTATAAAATTATTTTAGCAGCAAGAATCTTGCAATGTAACAGACTCCTATGTAATACGATATTATCTCAGGCATTTGCATTTTTACCTCTTTAATTGTGATTGTGTAAAGGGCATGACATATTTTTAAGAGAGCAATTATCATTATCCTGGTTATTATCAACTGTCATTGGTTTTGGAGCAACTGCTTGTTTACTTAATGTTAACGTTGGCCGTGGAATAAAGATTTATTTAAAATAAAAATAAAATAAAAAAGAAACTTGCAGTAAACACTGTTAAAACTCGCTTTGTATCCCTTTTCACAGAGCATCCTAATAGTTAGCAACTAAAGCATGCAAGCATTTGAATATTTTGGAATCTGCCTTAACCCGGCCCTCTCTTTTCTCAACCAAACCATTTGCTTAGTCCACAAGGTATTACAACTTAAGATGACCTATACCATGCACCTTAATTCCAAATCCCACTCTGCCACAGGGCAGAACATTCTTACCACTTTTTAGAATATATCTTATTTATCTTTTCAATTGGTATTGTCATGAGTAGTAAAATGCCTTCGACTGCTAGTTTCATAGTATTCAGACTGCTTGTTCCATACTATACGGCGATTAAGTATTGCCTATAACTCAAATTACCTCAATTCAAATAATGTCTTAATCAATGGAGAAGTCAAAAAAGGGATGTGGGAGTAAGTAGCCACAGTTGTGGTTCAAACATCTTGTAAGAAGTGTATGTCCTAAGCAACTGCTGCAGTGGCCTGTGTGTCCTCATTTCACTATTGTGCATGCCACCTTCAGTAGAGTAGCTGCAGGAATTAGTGAAAAAATCCTTTTCTCATCCCAGTATGTGTAAAAGGCCCTTAAGCACCTTGGCCCATTAGGTGGTTTCCTGGTCTGGGTACAATTAGGGACCTCCCTTAAACATGGGTGGCCCCAATCTAGAGGGAAGGGTATGTAAAAGTCAGACTTTCAGGACACTGGGACAAGTGCAGTACTGTGATAAGAAAAAGAACAGCACATAAAAATATTAAGGGTGTGGACCAAACTCCATTTATGGATGCCTACAACTGTGGTCCTCTCCAGTCAGTTCTAATATGGGCTCAAGACTTATGGGAGGGAGGTTTGTGGTTGACAGGCATGAAGGAAGAATAGAAATTCAGACAGTTTTTCCTGGAATATGTAGATTTATGTCTCCATTTTTCCTCACTGAATGTCAATCTAGTTTACTTATGAAGGATTACTGCATCATTATCATAGAAAGCATATTCCTGCTATTTAACACCCTAAATTATATTCACTTAAATGATGACTAGTGCCCTATAATCACATCAATTGTTATCATTCACCCAGACAACTTACTTAAATGCCACTTTAAGAACTCTGGTACAAGAATGACCATTGCAGAATTTTCCGGGGTGGGGCGGATTTTCTAAAAATAGCCCATGAAATGTGTAATAACTTGACACGTTAAGAAGATCATAGATCACAAACCTTCATAAATGCATTTCACTGAGATATATAATGTTTTGCATGTGTTATCCAAGTTAAGATAAAACAACCATGTTTAAGATGCTTGCTACAGGTTACTGTTCTGTTAACTCATTGTTGCATATTTATCTCGTATATGTAAAATATCAATATTTTAAATTCAGGCAGTGGTGGACACAGATGGTTAAAACTCATATACCCTGCTTGTGCTATATTGCACACACATTGCTCTGTGTTATCTTATACTTTATCATGTCACTTTTGTATTGTATTGTATATTTGTGGATCTCATTCAGCCCAGGATGAAGATGGCTCATGGAACAGCTTGTTTAACAAACACACAAATGCCTAAACAACTGGAAAAACAGATGAGCACATTTTTGCTGTCTCAGTGGGGAAACCCTTAATGCAATGTAGCTGATAGATTAATGCAGCTGACTCACATTTGATTAGAGTCTCAGGAGCAGGAGAGACTGGCTGAGAAGGGATAAATCTCAGTGGCCAGCACCTGCTCACCAACTGGAGGAAAGAAAGGCAGTGACAGCAACTACATGATGGTAACTTACTTACAACTGGGTGAAATAGGAGCACAGGAATGGCTGATGCTGGGGGCATAGGTCTATCATACAGTATGAAGGGTTGTTAATAGCACAGGAATGGCTGATGACAAGTGCATAGGCCTAGCATACAGTGTGAAGTGCTGTTAGCAGCACAGGAATGGCTGATAACAGGTGCATAGTCCTATCATACAGTGTGAGGCGCTGTTAACAGCACAGGAATGGCTGATGACAGGTGCATAGGCCTATCATACAGTGTGAAGTGCTGTTAGCAGCACAGGAATGGCTGATGACAGGTGCATAGTCCTATCATACAGTGTGAAGTGCTGTTAACAGCACAGGAATGGCTGATGACAGGTACATAGGCCTAGCATACAGTGTGAAGTGCTGTTAGCAGCACAGGAATGGCTGATGACAGGTGCATAGTCCTATCATACAGTGTGAGGCGCTGTTAACAGCACAGGAATGGCTGATGACAGGTGCATAGGCCTATCATACAGTGTGAAGTGCTGTTAGCAGCACAGGAATGGCTGATGACAGGTGCATAGTCCTATCATACAGTGTGAAGTGCTGTTAACAGCACAGGAATGGCTGATGACAGGTGCATAGGCTTATCATACAGTGTGAAGTGCTGTTAGCAGCACAGGAATGAAAGATAATGGGTGCACAGGCCTAGCATTCTGTGTGAAGTGATGGTGTTAGCACTGCAGGAATGACTGATGGGTGCATAGGCCTATCATACAGTGTGAAGTACTGTTAGGTAGCAGAGGAATGGCTGATGGGTGCATAGGTCTATCATACAGTATGAAGTGCTGTTAACAGCACAGGAATGGCTGATGACAGGTGCATAGGCCTATCATACAGTGTGAAGTGCTGTTAGCAGCACAGAAATGATTGATGATGGGTGCACAGGCCTAGCATTCTGTGTGCAGTGATGGTGTTAGCAGCACAGGAATGACTGATGGGTTCATAGGCCTATCATACATTGTGAAGTACTGTTGCTAGCAGCACAGGAGCTGCTGATGGTGGGAGCTAGAAGCACAGGAATGGCTGATGATGGATGTATAGGTCTATCACACAGTGTGAAGTGCTGTTGTTGGCAACTGAGGAACAACTGATGACCATGCACAGGTCAAGCATACAGTGTGAAGTGCTGTTAGCAGCACAGGAATGGCTGATAATTGGTGCATAGGCCTATCATATAGTGTGAAGTGCTGTTAGCAGTACAGGAATGGCTGATGAGGGGGGCATAGACCTATCATACAGTGTGAAGTGCTGTTGCAGTACAGGATTGACTGATGGGTGCATGGGCCTATCATACAGTGTGAAGTACTGTTAGCAGCACAGGAATGGCTGATGATGTGTGCATAGGCCTATTATACAGTGTGAAGTGCTATTAGCAGCATAGGAATGACTGATGGGTGCATAGGCCTAGCATACAGTGTGAAGTACTGTTAGCAGCAGAGGAATGGCTGATGATGGGTGCATAGGTCTATCATACAGTGTTACGTGCTGTTAGCAGCACAGTAATGACTGATGGGTGCATAGGCCTATCATACAGTGTGAAGTTCTGTTAGCAGCACAGAAATGACTGATGGGTGCATAGGCCTATCATACAGTGTGAAGTGCTGTAGTTAGCAGCAGAGGAATGGCTGATGGGTCCATAGGCCTATCATAACAGTGTGAAGTGCTGTTAGCAGCATAGGAATGACTGATGGGTGCATAGGCCTAGCATACAGTGTGAAGTACTGTTAGCAGCACAGAAATGGCTGATGATGGGTGCATAGGCTTATCATACAGTGTGAAGTGCTGTAGTTAGCAGCAGACGAATGGCTGATGGGTGCATAGGCCTATTATACAGTGTGAAGTGCTGTTAGCAGCTCAGGTATGGCTGATGACAGGTGCATAGGCCTATCATAGAGTGTGAAGTACTGTTGTTTGCAGCACAGGAATGACTGATGACAGGTGCATAGGCCTATCATACAGTGTGAAGTGCTGTTAGCAATACAGGAATGGCTGATGGGTGCATAGGCCTATCATACAGTGTGAAGTGCTGTTAGCAGTACAGGAATGGCTGATGAGGGGGGCATAGGCCTATCATATAGTATGAAGTGCTGTTGCAGCACAGGAATGACTGATGGGTGCATGGGCCTATCATACAGTGTGAAGTACTGTTAGCAGCACAGGAATGGCTGATGACGGGTGCATAGGCCTATCATACAGTGTGAAGTGCTGTTGTTGGGAACTTGCTGTGTTGTAAGCCCAGCTGTGCCAGAACACATGTAGCTGCAGAGTGGTGGAAGTTTATGGGAAAAAAACACCTAGCCTACCAGAAAGATACCTCTTCTGACAGATGGCTTTTGTCTCTACCTTTGGCTCATAAGGTAAAAGTTCCATACAGGCAAATCCTCAGTGATGAGGGAGGTAATGCTCACAGGGTGACATGGGGTGCTTTTGTCAGTGATATGGGAAAAGTTGATTGGCTACTGTGGGGTCATGGTCAACAGCATAGGCGAGAGAAAAGGATACTGAAAAAAAGAGGAACTTACTTAATTTAAACTGAAATATCTTACCTTCTCGTATTCCTTTTCGAATCAGACATTCCATCTCTGCACGTTCTTGACTCATTTTTCTAGTCAGTTTGGAGGTTTTGTACTTAATTACACAATAGGCAACTGTAAAAGTAAGAATTATTTAGTTTAATATAAAAAATCATACTTTGCTATGAAGCACTACTCTTAAAATCTTAATATTGCTACAATGAAACACTTGGTCCATCATGAACAATACTTCAGTAATAATGTACAGCAAGGAGAGTAACAGTATTATGCTCCCTGAGATTTATCACACATATCTGCGCCGTAAATTCTACATCAATATATTAGATGGAAAGCAAGCACCAAGTGCAGTAGCTTAAAGAACTTGACTATCCATTAAAGAACTTGGATATCCATTAAGTCTAAAAACTGATTTCATATGAAGTCAACAAACACTTCTGATTTGTATTTTTTTGTTTTATTTGCTAGTTAGATATTCTTTTGGCGTACTATACAAGAAAACTAAACAAGTTTGGAATTTTCTTCTAGATTTATACTAAGAGGTATTAAGTTGCTTCATAATCTATCTTGCAAATAAAAATTAACTTAGAGATTTCATCACGGATAAAAATAAAAACCCGATACCAAGTCTCTGTTCTTTCAGAAGAAAGAATAATGTTGAGAAAACAAAATGGTGATTCTATAGTTAGACACACTCGGACTCCACCCTTAATAGTCAGGGAAAGAGAAGGATGATGTATTTCAAGATCCGTTATGTAAAGAGGGACCTTAGGTCCCTCCATCTCAGTAAATATGAATACAACCTGGTAGTAACTTATGTGGAGGTGAGTCATATTAGGTACTGTACTCAGATACATGCAGGAGAACATGATGGAGTTTCTTGTGCACAGGTCTGAGGCCATAAAACAATGGTACTGAGTAGTATCCTGCCATCACCAAGAATGATGCTACAATTCAGAGATAAAGTAACTCGCTTTAACAATTGGCTAAGTAAATGGTGTTACTCAGATCTATGGTACTCAGTAGTATCCTGCTGTCACCGAAAATGATGCTACAATTCAGACATAAAGTAACTCGCTTTAATGATTGGCGGAGTAATTGGTGATACTCTAATCTATGGCATTGAGTAGTATCCTGCCATCAATGAAAATTATGCTACAATTCAGACATAAAGTAACTCGCTTTAACGATTGGCGTAATAATTGGTGTTACTCTAATCTATGGCATTGAGTAGTATCCTGCCATCAATGAAAATTATGCTACAATTCAGAGATAAAGTAACTCACTTTAATAATTGGCTGAGTAATTGGTGTTATTTGGATCTATTTCAATTTATAGAAAAAACACATTGTTGAAACCCATATGGTCGAGATCATATGGTCAACAATGTAGTTAGTTGAAAAACTGACATAAAGCCATACAACACCTGGTAACAACACAAACAGCATTTTTGCAGGGGGAGTGGAGTCTCCCTGTACCCCCCATACTCCCTGCTAATTATTTATACCAACTACAGGATCACACTATAGTGGAAAAAAGGGCAAATTCCCAGAACACTACTGTATCGCCACCTCAGTCACAATGGTTTGATAGACCAAACTGTTCACCATACGGTCTCAAGCAATTGACATAGATCTTGTGTTATTCTATAGAGAGCTAGCACAGGTCAGCATGGGAGGGGATGGTTAAAAGCCTTTTCTGCTTCTCTGGTGGGGGGAGGATGACTTGAGCCTCTCTCAGCATACTTTTGCACACTGGGTAAAGTTTTTGCTATCCTCTTAGTGCCTTTTGGCAGAGTTCATCTTCTAGACATTCAAATGTAGTAAATTCTAATTTGGATTTTATTAAGGTAGTTTTAATTAATGCTACGAGTCTTAACAAAAAGATACTCAAACTCATGGCTATCCTAATACAGAGACTTGCTTTCATTGCAGTGAAAGCACCCTCTATATACCTGCATTCAGAACCTATAACTCCTTCAGGCTCAGTAGTAACTATGGGGAAGTATCTGTATTTATCGGGGACCCCATAATCTCATATCAAATTTCTCAAGATCACTGCCTAGAACTTCTGGAGGTTCAAATTACACTAAACAAACCCTAACTAACATACCATTGCTAGTTACAGACCACATTCCATATCTTCTGTTAGTTAGAGTAATTTTGTAAATACTTTAGATATGATTGTTATCATTGACAATGCTAAATATTCCCTTAGGTGACATTAAATATCCAACAATAAACAGGAAAATCTATATCACCTGCAACAAATATATCTAATGCTTCACAGAAAATTGTCTGTCTTCTCACTGGAGGGCCCAGTATTCTTTATATCCTCACAATATGTAAATATCTTTTGGTATCTCTTAAAAGCACATTTGTTACAGCACTTAAATTACGTAAATAAATTCCAAACTGACCCTCCACCTACTGGTCCCATCATCAAAGCTGCTGTCTACACTTTGCATGGAGGAGTCTGCCCCTACCTGTTCCAAATGTAGTGGGAAATTTTAGAATAACCCATTAACGCGGAATACTATTATCAATAACTTATTTATATCAATAACTTATTTATTTATTATTTATTGACATTTGATTACCGTTAAAGTCCATCTGGTAGAATCCCATTTTCAGTGGAGGCCCTGGGAGAAAAGCTTTAAATTATTACAAACATTTTAAGAACAATAATTTTGCAATCTTCAAAAATAAAACAAAAACATCTGTAGTTTAAATAAATTAGACATGATATAAAAACATTGGTTAAGAATTGATACAAGTTATATGACAGGCATATAGTTTATAGACAAATTAAAGGTAAGTTAGTCTAATACAAACAGGAATTGCAATATGAAGTGAGGGGAAAACAGGCTTATGGTATATTTAGAGAAAAAAATCAGTATAAACAAAATGTGTAAGGAAAGTTGTCATATTTAGAGAAAAGCTTGTTTTCTTTTAAAAAGAAAATAATCAGTTCATATAATACAGCTCCATCTCCCCACCTTGAAAAAGCACTAAAACCAGCTAGAAAAACCTAAACTGCACCACTAGAAAGAGTAAAGCTGAGTATGATTTCAGAGTAGCCACTTCTCCTGAAAATAACCATAAATCCTTCCTCAACTAAGTCAGTATGCTAAGAAATGAAACTTAGCTATGTTCTGAGCTCGTTTATAATAATGCTGCCAACACAGATCACAAAGAAAAAGCATCCAGCCACTCAGTATTTGCCCACATCTTCCAACTCGGCTCCCTAAAATTACAATAGGCTAAGTTCTACTACCCTTATTCAGCTCTAATAACATGCTTCAGTGGACCATGATAATATACAAGGTTGTTTACTTATTAGCATTAAAAATAAGCTGGCTGAGCCTCTCCTTAACCTTTTAAATCTTAGCCTCTTCACAGGTTATATATCTGATATTTGGAGAACTACCACTATGCTCACACTTAGTCTCATCAGTGTTATGAACAGCATCATATCTAAGAACATTAATGCAGACATAGGTAACCTTTTTATCCTTGACCTAAATCAACTTGGCTGTGTCAAGGCACATCATGTCTCCTTAACCTAGTAAACATCTTTGAGAGGATAATGGAAACTGGGTAATTATCACTGTGTTCTTATCATCTAGCTGGAGCTTACCAAAGCATCCTGATACAATCTACACTGCATGAATTGTTGATAAGATTACTAAATTTAGTGTAAATTCCTATGTTGCCTGTTGGCTAGCTACTTGTCTGGCTGACAGAACTCATGTATGGAAAGTTTTAGGAGCTTCCTTTGAACATAAAAACTGTTAACATTGGTGCCCTGTAGGGTTCTGTACTAGCCCCCACCTTTACATCATTTGTTTCCTTAAAATCCAATCGAATATTCCAAGTTTGTGGTTATCTATGTTTGTAGATGTTTGTCAGATCTCCTTCAAACACACACACAACTTGACTATGACAACTCAGGTCTATATCACTTAATCGAAATATGTGTTCACTGAATACATATTCATCAAACTCTAAACATCAAAATTAATTTCACCAAACCTTGGACTTTATCCCAGGCTTAAGAAGCACTTGGCCATCACCACAACTTTGCCCTTTTCTCCACTGTAGTATGATTTCAGAGTTGATATATATAGCTATGGGGTGTGGGGGGAAGCCCCCCTCTTGGGTGGGTTTGATTTAGTGCAGTGTGTGTTCCAGAGTGCTAGTGGGCAAGGGGTTCCTAACCCTGGAAAACGTTTGAGGTTTGCTGAAATGAATTTTGATGTTTACAGTTTGATGAATATGTATTCAATGAATGCATACTTTGATTAAGTGATGTAGCAATGGTCTTAAACTAAATGTTTAGAAGGTTCACTATCAGAAGGACAAAAGCTTATTTGGGTTTACTAGTTTAGTCCAGTTTCAGACTTTGATTCTGGGCTTTCTGGGCTTTTGTTGTGGTGTTGTTTTGCCTGCTTTTTTGGGGGAGGGAGGCTTGCTTACCAGTACCAGTGGTGGGGAAGCATTGAGCCTGCTTTTTCAGTTTTTGAGGGTTCAGCCCACAGTAACTAGTAGTTTATTGGTCGTTTTGGGCCAGTTTCTAGCTTTTTCCAGCCCCCTGGTATAAAACATTCAGCTTGTACCTACTCAGCACAGACTCCACGTGGGCCAGCAGAGTAATCCAGGCTGCAGAGAGCTGAATAAGTGACTTTTCTTGATACTAAGTATATTTATTGTTGCTTTCCACATCTGAATACCTAGCAACTGTATTTCGCCTGCCCTTCTGTTACATTGAAGCTGTTTTTACTGCATTTAACTTAATATTGCACTTGGAATCCTTGTTTGTTACTATTTGACTGTATTTGTAGCAAATTCTTCTGTGTAAGCTGTAGTAGCTGATTCATAGCATTTATAAGTGTTTGCTGTACCTGTTTCTGCCTGTTTTGTGAAAAAGAAAAATATCTCTTGTTTTTCCTGCTTTACTAGTTTAGTCCAGTTTCAGTGTTGCTGATTCCTGGGCTTGTAGTTCCTGTGTACTGTTCCTGCTTTACTAGTTTAGTCCAGTTTCAGAGTTGCTGATTCCTGGGCTTTGGTTGTAGTTCCTGTGTACTGTTTCCTTGCCTTATTTGGGAAGGAAAGGACCCTTGCTTACCAGGGAGTGGGAAGCATTGAGCTGCCTTTTGTCCAGTTTTGTGAGGTTTCAGCCAGTAACTAGTAGTTTATTGGTCGTTTTGGGCCAGTTTCTAGCTTTTTCCAGCCCCTGGTATAAAACTTTCAGCTTGTACCTACTCAGCACAGACTCCCAGCAGAGTAATCCAGGCTGCAGAGAGCTGAATAAGCGACTTTTCTTGATACTAAGTATATTTTTGTTGCTTTCCACATCTGAATACCTAGCAACTGTATTTCGCCTGCCTTTCTGTTACATTGAAGCTGTTTTACTGCAATTAACTTAATATTGCACTTGGAATCCTTGTTTGTTACTATTTGACTGTATTTGTAGCAAATTCTTCTGTGTAAGCTGTAGTAGCTGATTCATAGCATTTATAAGTGTTTGCTGTACCTGTTTCTGCCTGTTTTAAAAAAAAAAGAAAAAATATCTCTTGTTTTTCCTGCTTTACTAGTTTAGTCCAGTTTCAGAGTTGCTGATTCCTGGGCTTTGGTTGTAGTTCCTGTGTACTGTTTCCTTGCCTTATTTGGGGGGGAAGCTACCCTTGCTTTCCTGCTTTACTAGTTTAGTCCAGTTTCAGAGTTGCTGATTCCTGGGCTTTGGTTGTAGTTCCTGTGTACTGTTTCCTTGCCTTATTTGGGGAAGGAGGCTACCTTGCTTACCAGTGGGTGGGAAGCATTGAGCTGCCTTTGTCCAGTTTTGTGAGGTTTCAGCCAGTAACTAGTAGTTTATTGGTCGCTTTGGGCCAGTTTCTAGCTTTTGAGCTGCCACTGTTGCACCAGGTTTAAACTATTCGGCTACCTAAAGTCCACTCTTCAAATTTTCCCTTAAAACTACCTTCCTCGAACTATACTACTGATCAAAATCCTATAACTAAAAGATCAACTCTACTTGACTCCAAGTAGACTATTCTCTATCTATTAAACCTAGCACTTGCTCCTACAGTACTTATTACCTTGATACGGCACTCTTGTCATAGATAGTACCCCAAAAAGTTTTTCGTCTACCCTTCTAGCATGTCGAGGGATCAGTTGCTAGTGTCCTCTCCTGCTCAGCTGGTGAAAATATTGAGGCAATGTTTCAATTGCCTCATGTACACAGACAACCCTTTCCTCCTCCCACAAAACACAAATACATGCGAGATGCAACTATATGGCCAAACTGGAGGCTGAGCTCTCTCAACATAGGACTGGCAAGACCAGTCAGGAGGAGAAGGTTACCACACACACTATAGACCCAGTCTCACATAGTACCATTACAACCTCAAATCATACACATAAACACACAAAGACATACTCGGAGGCTCTGATCAAAAATCTACCAAAACAGCAGAGGCCACCAAAGCAGACACCCAAACAACCACCACCTCAGAACACAACACCAACACATAGACCTCACAGTCAGAGTGTCAAACAGTCACAGCCCTTAAGGCCAAACACAATGCCAGACACACTAGTCATTGGTGACTCCATAGTCAGACACACTGATGTCCCGGCCACCAGACTGAGTAAGGAGAAGGTCACAGTAAGCTGCCTGTCGGCACTCAGGTCTCTCAACAGCAGGTACAAATATGACTCAGTCATTGTCCACGCTGGGAGACATTGAGGCTCTCTGATTTATGTAGCCCAGGCAGGTATGACCCTGACCTTGAGCAGTATCCTACCTTCACCAAGAATGATGCCACAATACAGAGATAAGATGATCAGCTTTAACAATTGGCTTAAACACTGGTGTCATTCAAAGGGGATCCAGTATCTGTCTTCCTGGGATGACATGCTGGACAAGCCACTTTCGCAAGGGACGGCTTTGCACACCTGTCCCCTGGGATTCCGCAGGCAGACGGGCGGCACTGTCACCCCTGGGATTCGGATATTGGCAAATAGTGCCTTTTTAGGCAAGGCTCAAATTCTAAACCTACCACCCTAGAACACAAAAAGGAAAAACTAAGGGTAATGCTGCTCAATGCCAGAAGTCTAAATCTCAAAATGCGGCCCTTCTCAGTATGGAGAACATCGATGTCTGTGCTGTGACAGAAACCTGGTTCAAGGCTCCTGAGAGCACCCCAGCTATCAGGTTTTACCTCATATCATGCCCGCCCCAAAATCCGGACAATACCAAGAAAGGAGGGTATCCATATTCATCAAGGACACCCACACCTCAAGACTGGTGGCAACGCACGATGCATCGGAGACCATCCAGGTGCAATTAACCATAGGCAAGACTGCTCTGCAAATTGTAGCATGTTACAGGCCACCCTCACAAACTCAGGAAACTCACATGGCCTTCCTGAAAACACTAGAGGGGATAAATGTATCACCAAACACCATCATACTAGGTGACTTCAATTACCCTAATATAGACTGGGAACACTACTCAAGCCCAAACACCCTAGCCCAAAAGTTCCTGGAATTCATAAACTCAAATGCCATGGAACAACTAGTCACCATCCCCACAAGAGGAGATAACATACTTGATCTCATCATCACGAACATGGGAGCACAATGTTCAACACCGGAAGTATACCCTCACTGGTGAGATCAGATCACAAACTAATCTCGCTGGAGGTCCTCATCCCACTCCCACCTGAAATAAAAAGACCACAGTAAAGAACTTCTCAAAAGCCGACTTCACACTTCTAAAGACTAGTGTCTGTCTTCAGGCCCCCCCGAGCGGGAAAACAATATACTCAAGCTGCTGAATCACTACAAACGCCTTCTACCAGCACCTGCAGGACTGCATGGATAAGGCAATCCCAAGCAAAACAAAGACTCTTTGTGTAAAAGGCAAGCGGCCCAGTCTGGTGGACCCCAGCCATAAACAAACTCTACAACAAAAGGAGGAAGCTACTACAAGATAGAGCAAAATCCTTAAAAGGTAAGACACCCTTGATCACTATAAGTCCACAACTAAGAGCTCTCATAAAATCATCCAAAGCAAATTTCGAGAGAAAAATAGCTAAAGACTCAAAAGACAATCATAAGGCCTTCTTTAGCTATGTTAGAAACCTAGGAGGAAACTCCCAGATATGCTCAGAACTAGTTCAAAATGATGTGAAGATTACTGATCCTACAGACATTGCCAACATACTGGCTGACAGGTTCAGTGCAAACTCCCCCCCCCCTCCCCCCAAAAGGAGAGATATCTATACCAAATGAGTGCAGCCCCCCAAACATCTCCAGCGCCCAAGTGAGAACTGCTCTCCAAAGCAAAAACACAGCATCCATGGGACCAACTCAATGAGGAATTAAACCCACAGCTAGGACAGCTGTTTAATCAAAGTCTTACGCAACTGTGGTCCCACTTCACAAAGGCGGTGCCTCCACAGACCCTGGAAATTACCGCCCATTAGCTTGACAAGCCTTATCTGCAAAGCCATGGAGAGGATCATAATGAAAGACATAGGAATTTGCAGACTTTGGATCCAACCCAGTTTGGCTTTGTCAAAGGCAGATCATGCCTTTAAACTTGGTTGACTTTTTCAAACAGTCACCAAAGCCATTGATGAGGGAAAGGCAGTCCATACAGCCTACCTCGATCTGGCTAAGGCCTTTATCATTGAAAAACTCATCAGCTTAAATGTTAACCCATACATCACAAGATGGGTTGCAAACTGGCTGAGTGACAGAACCCACAGGGTCAGAGTTGCTGGCGCCATGTCAGACTCAAAGCCTGTCACAAGTGGTGTCCCACAGGGCTCAGTCCTGGGCCCACTCTTGTTTGGCATCTACTTTTCCAAGTACAAGCAAACACAGGAGGGACAAAGTTTGCAGATGACTGCAAACTGGGCCATAGTAGAAAAACACATCTGACACAGATATCCTTCAGAAGGGTCTCACAGAAACGGATAACTGGTGCCAGAGCCACGCCTAAAGTTAAATGCCAAAATGCATAGTCATAAAACAAGGTTACCCCTAGCTACCAAATAGGTGGCAATCCACTGAGCACAGAAGAAGTTATCAGGGACCTGGGGACCCAGGTTGATAGTAGTCTGTCATTCGACACCCATGTAGCTAAAGTAGTTAGGAAGTCCTTCTACATTGCCCACCTTATCATGAAGGGATTCTCATCTAGATCAAGGGAGGTCATAGTCTCCCTTTACTCATCACTCATCAGACCAATGATTGAGTACAATGCCCCATTCGAATGTATCTGACCCGACACTTGCAGCAGCTGGAGAGGCCACAAAAGTTCCTCACCAAAAGGATAAAGGGTCTCAAAATCTGTCCTATGCTGCCCGACTGAAAGAACTCCAGCTCTATTCAGTGCTCAGAGGTGACCTTTGCCTAACATACAAGGCCATGTCAAACCCAGATTTGATGAATATGCTTCACCTCAAAAATCTAGATCCATCAGAGATTCATCACCCAAAGACTCCTATGCTGTGGAACAAAATCCATGTGAGGCAGAGCACCTCGCTGGCCTTGTTCAAGAGAAATCTTGACCAATGGATGGGAGATCGCAGATATACCCCAGGAATTACCTCAGTGTCACTGCTCGACAGAGGCACAGCAAAATAATGGGTATAGTTCCCCATACTAAAGGGGTGGGCTAGGCTTATAAATGCCCTCGGGCAGATAGCCTAGTATGAACCTATGAACCTATGAACCTAAGAGCAAATGTCAAAATACTGAACTGGGAACATCAAAAACCTGAAAGGTTGAATAACAAAGACCTTGATTATGCAAGATTGGGGGTACAGTGGGGATTAGGGTATTTGTTCTTTCCCCTACTGTAGTGGGATCTTGGAGTTTGTATTTATAATTAGCAGGGGATGTGGGTCTTGTAAGCTTTCATCCTTCTAATAGGGACCTGCATAGAAATGTAGTGTGGTTCTAGCTGATAAGCAAAATTTTCCCACCTTGTATCATATAAATGGAAAACCCATCCACACTGTTAATGTCATCAAGAACTTGGTCACCTATATTGGCAGCTTACCATCATTTGACCATAATATATTGAAAGGAAATAGCAAAAATTGTAAGCGTTGACCTCAACATGTAACAATGATAATTGTGATGTCCACCACTGCTACCAAAATGTGATGGCCACCAATATGTGTTGTCCCCACTCTGGGGAAGTAATCAAGGAACTTGACTCCTCACCACTAACAATGGAGAGGGATGTGCACTTGGAATACATGTGAATACATTCAGAATTTCTAGATGCAGACCTCACTGTATCAATTACAATTTCCCTTAAGAGCACACAGGGAACACATTCTTCCTGGGGTCTGGATGTCTCTATATGTGTTTCCATCCAAGTTCTCAGTAAGACTCTCCACTGATACAGCTGTAGGCTTAGGTCCTCAGCTGAATGCCCAAGCAAACCATGTCCTCCAGCACCCTCACTGTAAACCCAGCGCTTCATGTCCCTGCCCCAAGTAGCTGACACAAACACACACTGAGAGATTTGATTTGCACACACACACACACACACACACACACACACACACACACACACACACACACACACACACACACACACACACACACACACACACACACACACCTGCAAAAGGCTGGCACAGGTTTATTAGCTATGCCCCTTCTTCACAAACTATAAGGTAGTTATCACCACCACTAGACACTCCCCAGTCAGCTACTCTAAGGCTCTTAACAAAGGGTGTCCAACTATATTGTGCAATATTAATGCTAATGCAAATGGTAGCACTTCACTAAGATGACTAGCCCTTCTGGAGTGGCTCCTACAGTGTCACTAAATACATATAAGTACTCTCAAAAGTTATATACTTTCTATAAGGACCAGTCACAATTAAAGTTTTAAATATATTTAATAATGAATAATGAAAGAGCATGAAAATACTGAATATATATTCACAGTAAATCACAAAGTTCAAATTATAGAAAATAGTGAAATTAAAATTGATGGACAGACTCATACA
The DNA here is from genome assembly GCF_019279795.1 of Protopterus annectens. NCBI lineage: Eukaryota > Metazoa > Chordata > Ceratodontiformes > Protopteridae > Protopterus > Protopterus annectens. The sequence goes on from NC_056745.1 coordinate 225,232,133, forward strand.
AATAAAGAAAAACACTCTCTGAACTAAGCTTCATTATATTTCCACCTGAATCTAAGAGAATTTTACTGTTCCCTAGTTGAGTTACTTACTACCACAAAGCAAGATTCTATGGGTGAGGGTCATTCTAGTCAGGCTTCTCAAACAGAATACTCAATACTCTGAGATTTCTCTTTGTAATATCTAAAATATAATTTCCAAGAATGCTGGCAGAATGACCTAATCAGGTCAGCTGACTCTAGGTTCTTGCAGTACTCCCCTTTGAAGCTGAGACAGGAATACAGCATATATGGCTGCAATACACATTTAGAGCTTTTGTAGCAGTGCATAGGAGCCAGAAACATTTACAACACTTACCCCTTCTTTACAAAAGCTAACAGATAATTGCTGCTCCCAGACCTATCATCTTTGGTCCTACTCAGTACTGTGGGGTGAAGTTTTAATGGTTTAACAGCTTATTTACATTTATTATTTTTCTTAAAGTTAATCTTTGCTGTCCCAGCAGCCTCTATTAAAACATATACATTTAATTCAGCTACAATAATACATGTACATTTCTCTTCATTTTAGCAGGGTGCACTGTTGATACATTTTAACACAAGCAAACCTCACCAATACATTTTAGAACAAACATCTGTACAAATCAGTTTGATATACAAATGACATACAGTGCTAATGCATTTGTAACACAAGCATGTTGTATAAATTAGTTTGCTATTCACAGGACATATCATTCTTTACAAAACTCCAACTGGCTGTGATGGCACTTGCCCATATCATCACAATAATAACATCTAAAAATAACACATAAAAAGGAGGGGCTTTAATAAAAGATGTCAGTCTTTTGTCTCAATATGTTACAGGACTTCATCAGAATAATCAGCATTTAAAACTAATCAATTAACCAAGTTCTTATAAAAATCACACACTGAATCAACTCCAATGGTGAAATTACTTTACTTCTTGTAACAGCTGAAACACAATGAAATGTAATCATGTTTCTACTAAAATAAGTGGTAATATAGGTTATCCCAACTTGTATTCTCAAGGTTTTAAAGTGCAAAAAAACTTTAAAAATAAATTAAAAGCATAGTAATGAATGGGTTATATGAGATGGCCTACCCCAAAGGTTTAGTTTTCAATATGGATTTCAAATTCAAATATGCATTACGGTCTAGAAGATTGTCAGCTCTTAATAAGACACGAATCCTTTCACTTCTTATTTTTCCAGTTTTACCTTTTAAATCCAGTGAAACACTATTAAGCCCAGAAAAGACAGACCTTGTAAATGTGCTACTATGTTTGAAACAATGCATCATTTTTACTTTTATGACTGATTGTATACTCATGTCTCTGAATACTTTGTGCCATTTTTTCTAATTGTTTTCACAACACAGAATGGATTGCATCTAAGTCATTTTGCAATGTATACTACACTATTACTGTTAGAGATGCAGTGCCCATTACCTCTTCATATCTTCTTCAAATGTAATAAATCGAGTGTATGTCCAGCACTGAAGAAGCTGCAGCTTCAGCATATGTCACAAGGATATATACCCGTATCTCTTTGTGTGAGAACCTATGAATCTATGAGCCTATGGAATGATTAATAAGGTGCAATACTTAACTATGATACAGGAGACAGCAGAAATTGTTTTTCAGGCAAGAATTTGCTTTATGCATTATTCCCCAATGAAGCATGCAAAAATTATAATTGACAAATTAAAAATGACAAAACAATTAAAATAAAACCCTAGTCAGTTATATGGGTTCAGATAATGTGTCTGTATATGGGGGATCATTTTGAATATCCTGTTTGTGGCAGACTGCCAAAGTTGACTAAGTTCAGATGTGAGGTTCAGTTTAGTTTGCAATGGATTATACAATTTAAATTCCTTGAATAGTAATAAAATCAGGTATGGCTTCTATTTGAATGAAATGATGTTATAACCTATAGAAAATTGCTGCAAAAATGTCATCTCTAATTTGGCAGCAGAGGAGGGTGGAATTATTTTTCCAGTTTCAAAAGAATTTCCTTAGAAGATTTGTCAAAGTAGGCAATGATTTCCTTGTGTAAAAAATGTATATTTATTTACATAAATGGCTTTATAAAGGAGGCCAATAATTATTTCTCTGACTGTCTAAAATGTAATTGACGCAGTTGTCAGAAATGCATTTTTATAGAGGAAATCTATAAAACTGCCAATGGAGAGTATTTTACTAAATGTTCTAAACTTGATATAATCACCTTTATGGCCACTGCATCTTGGGGGAAGATGCAAACACTGTCAACAGTGATTTGATTTTATTACAACATTTCAGCCAACAGTGACTTATTGAACATCTGTATACTGTTGTCCTATTCACATTCAAGATAATCTATAGTTAATCTATTTTTAATCGTGTTTTGTTTTGTGGGTAATCTGTTTTAACCACAATACGTTTGTTGCACTACTTATAGTACTTAACAAAGCTGCAAGTATTTTTCTATGCAGGTGCGTCTTGGCAATAATGGTTACAAGGGCTGAAGTTACTACAGCATCACAGTGACTGTATGGTTGCTTGAACTATGCATAACAAAATTTTAACTGCGTATGATACCAATTTCAGAATTCATATTTGATGTTCAACATTTTTATTAATTCCTGAACAAATTATCCTTATACAAAATAAAACAAAATTTTTGATTGCATACAACAATTTAATTTAGTGATCTAGGACTACTGGCATGACACAGACCGAGGTTATCATTCATAGAAAAGGCCATAATTCATTGTCCACTGTATATTTTTAACCTTGGTATGCCTAAGCCACAAATAGCATAGAGCCTTTTTTTTTTTACCTGCAAAAGAAGAAAAAGCTCATATACAGTTTCAGAGGGAAATGCACATTTTTTTACTTAACTTGAAAACAAGTAATCTCCATGGTATTCCCAAAGTTTCAAATAATCCACTAAAAAAGTATAGTGGGTCCAAAAACAAAACTGTGTAAGAAACTTCTCTGTGTGAAAGATTTTCAGTTCATATATATCTAATCACTGTATATTAATAAGATAGGATAATGGTAGTAGAAGTAATGAACTTAAACTCGTCCTAAGTCAAACAAATAATAAAAAATATAATTTGATATATTATACAGAATTTCTAAGTATTCAAAAGTAATCCAAGCAGGATAGACAGTCTGTTTCCAGTTGAAATCCTTTATTAAGCACAGACAAGCAATCCAAATAAAATAAAAGTAACAGAATAATAGTTTCATGACAAACTTTCTAACTATATATATATACTTTTATCAGGTATGGGAGTGGTTTATTGTGCTGTAACACACAGTATATTGGTATACATGTTAACAAATTCACATCCCTTCCCCCATCAGTGTGACATTCGCGCTGGTCCTGCCCTACTTAGTAGATGTCATAATAATATAACATTTACGTACTTTAAATAAAATTAATAATGATATGGTATCTCTTATTAACCAGATTATTAGGTCTGTGATTTTATCTAAGACAACATACTACATGGTTGGAAATAAATAAACCTTAGACCATTTGGCAATCTAAAAATATATATAAATATATACATATACATTTTGCATGCAAAAAATCCACTCTGCAAACCATATTCTAGTTCCATAACCTATTGTTAAAGATCACTTTTGTCTTTCTAGACTTCTTCAGGTCTGTGTACAAGAACCCTAAAAAACTATTTACAAAAATATTATTATATAATTAGCTAGTACTGTTATTAAATATCATGTCAAATAAACTGGAAAAAAGAAGAAGAAAAAAGAAAAAAATTGTGATGATAGAAACAAAACATATACTTCTATTAAAATGATTTACCATGGTTCATGTAAACAATGTGGCAATTTTCTAAGTTCCAGTACACTTTTAATAGTAGTTTAGTCCAGGCTTCCTGAAAGAGTTCAGCTTTAATTGCCACATGAGTCCACGTTTTTTCCAGCATATTCAGGATATCTCCTTAAAGATCACCCATGTCTATGCTATCCAGTATCTGCAACTTAAAACCTGTGTGTCTTATGTAGAGCAAGGTGTTTGACTAGTGCATTATTTTTACATCCAGAGCAGATTTCTGCCTGATGACATGAAATCCTACTCTTAAGTTTATTTACAGTCTTGCCCACATAAAATGCATCACATTCTTTGCACTGTGCCCTGTAAATTACTTTTTTTAGTGTTATAGTACCCCTGCACTGGTCTTAATGATTTTCCTTAAATAAGGACAATAAAAACATCACCTTGCTGTATGAATATACAAAATGTACAATTAGCTTCACATGTTAGTGTTTCTCTCATATATTCTAAGTTTAAATTCAACAAAACTTCTAATGTTCCTGTCCTTCCTGTACACAAAGGATGGGGTTTCACCTAAGATGTTAATCAGATAAGGGTTTCCTGTGACAATGGCCCAATTTTCTTTAATAACATTTGTGGTACTGTGATAATCCAAAGTGTATGTCAGGATGCAGCTATTTTTGAATTTATTATTCTCTGTGAAATTTCTCAACATTCTCCTGCTGGGGAGGTTGAGTGAAGGTGCTTCACTGCTTTTCAGTACTGTAATGGGTTCCAGGATGTTTTTTAACATCTGACTTTCGTAGCCTCTCACTAGGAAATCATTCTCTAAATTGTTCAGGTTTCTCAAAAATGGTTCAATGTCGGTGGTAATTCTAGCTAATCTATAGCCCTGGGACTTCACCACATTATACTTGGCTTTTGCAGGACGGAGACTTTTACTGTGGAGTAATAAGTTAACCTTCATTGGTTTTCTGAATAGATCAGTGTTGATTCTGTTATTGCTGGTGTCCTTGGAAATCTGTATATCTAAGAAAGCGGTTGAAGTACAGCTATGGGAAGAGGTAAACTTCAGTAAGGGGTTTGTTTGATTGTGGTAAGTGATAAAATCTCTAAGCTGCAATGTGTCACCTTCCCTCACAATAAAAATATCATCAATAAAACGCAAATAGCATGTGATATGCCGCATGCAGTCTGTAGAAGAAAGAGGAGGTTGTCTTTTTTCACTACTCTTTTTGGTTTGGTTTCTCTTAGCCTGACCATCCATCACATCATACCACCCCACTCTTCCTTTTGTTTACATGCCTCAGCTGATCGTAGCCATTGCACTAGGGTGAGAGTCAAGTGATAATGATCTGTCATCTTGGGTAGATTGGCTTTTTTTTCATTTGCTGTCTGTGACTAACTTTTCCCTTTATGTATCTCACCAATTGCTTTACATTGTAGCCAGCAATAGATATAATATGGAGAAGCCACTCACTCATGCAGGTTACTGTTCTACAGTAACAGCACTGCTCATGTAATAAGTTGATGCACTCCATTAGCTTCCTTGATCTTCACTATTTTTATAATTAGGGGGATATTCATTCTCATGGCATACACACCTCAACCTCTCTCCCCTGGTTGGCAAGCTGAGTATGAATACCCATCTCCTTTCATCTCCTCTTAACAGCTCTTCTACGGCTTTGGCCAGTAATCAAACCTGGGTCCTTTGATTCAGTCAGTGCTCCATCTGCCTGTGTGAGAGAAGCTTATCTGACTTACTAAATTTAAAGTTATGTAACACTTCATCACCAGCATTTAGTTTTACCCAATTCAACCTTTGGAAACCAATTGTTAATGGACTTCCTAATCTAGTAAAATACAAATGCAGTTTAAGTACATCATGATGTATATGTCTGAGGGTATACTATCTGCATTCTAATTAATATGAAACAGTATTTTAGCAGTATATTCCTTTGAATCCTTGATTGGGCAAGGATATTGGTTAGTTTTAAAGTTTTGTAAGTCAAATTATCATTCCTTCCATCCTTGTTTATTTCTACTTGTTTCACTTTCCATGGTGTTGTACCATGCATCATTCATCTATATTTCCTCCTGATACTTTATTTTTTTCCCAGCAAATTGTTCTCTTTTCTTTCCTTTCTCTTAAAACTTTATAAACAGTCTTAAAAATGGATTCACCATCTTAAATGTTCCTTTCTGTACTTCTTTATATAATTCCATCTTTCACCACCTTTAGGCTATTATCCTATATTGTACCTAAATTATCTTGCAAAGCTTCATGTCTAAATTTCCCAGTGAGACACACAAACAGAAGCCAAATACAAAATCATAATGACAAAGGTATTTTTAATTAAAATCACTTTTTTATTTGTTTACAAACTTTAACCCTTTACCTTGTATCCTTAACTTCTCAATTTAACTTTTTGAAAATTCATATTTCCAAATTATAAATTAATAGTCTTTATACTTGCTCAAAAATATCTCATTGCATTTTTATTTTTCCTGCTCTTATTATAATACAGAAACTCTTCACTTTACTCCTCTGCATAATTTCTCACCAATGACCTCCAGGTCAAACACATTAGGCCCCAGACTGGATAAGAGTCCTTCAGCTCATGTGTTTCCTACTCATAAGCTTATGGGAGCCTGTATTCAGGGTGAAAATTAGGCCCATCCTCTCCCTGAAGTGAGAACTCTATGGGCCATCCCTTCTCCAGTTTTGTACTCACCAGCCCCATGTGCCCTAAGAACTGAAAGTCAGGTGTTAGGGAATGGGTCAGTCAGTTGGTCAGATGGATCAAAGTAACAAACTTCCATATGGTAGCACTGTAAGCTTCAAAAGTGCTGGGTCTAAGATAACATGCATGGGCACTACTGGACATTAATTCCATGGATTTTTGCAGAGTGACTGTGTTACTGCCAGAGATACACTTGTTTGCCAGCATATGCCATTATTGCAGCAGGTGTATGCTACCCCCCTGTCCCCAGATCAATAATCAGGAACCAGCTTCTCAAACCCATCCATCTTGCACCAAGCCCCTCTAATACCAATGACACTAGTCAAAGTTTGGTCATTTGGATCACAGTCAGGGCTTTACCCACTTATGAGATGGGGCTAAATTAGTCAACGTTTATTATTTGACTGTCTGTGTTTATAAACAAATTTTGCTTGGTAGTTAGTATAAAATGGGGAAGGAATAGATGACCACAGCATAATATGAAAATGACAGTGTTCTTTCCTTTATATATATATATATATATATATATATATATATATATATATATATATATATTTTTTTTTCCAAAGGTATTAATATCGATCTGTTACACAATAATTGCTTTAGAATCAATAGACAGAGTGTTTGCAAAACTCAGTGCAGTATAACTGAAAAAGAAAGCAAGATATATGAAGATTAAAAACTAATTAGTGACAGAAAATGCCTGTATTTTTTTTGTTACATTTGTGCATCTGAGAGTAGAAAACATGTTTCTGTATTTTGTAATTATAGACAGGGTCACTGTCATTGGTTATTTTGTATTTGGCACTGCTGTTACATTTTATTAACATTAATATCAAATCTCCATTTACTGAATGAAATCTGCTTATAGTCCTGATTATTTAAGATACCTATTGTTTCATTACACTGAACATTGAGATAATTTACCACTCAGTGCATTATGCAAGATATAACAATAATTAAATAATTGATCACTTACCCAGTAAGACAGGCAGTAGAATAATTAGCAGAAATGCCAAATATGGATAATTTGAAGAGTGAGTCTCAACAGGAAAAGTAAAGTTTCCCAATGAGATCTATGAACAAACAAAAACAGATATGTGTTAGTTATTTACCTGTTGATTTTGGAAGGAGTTTACTACACTTCATGACAACATTCAATTTGTTCGTAAGCTAGGAAATTAAATTCTGGAGATTTGTTTGTCTTTACTGTAGAGGGACTTTGGCTTGAACTCAACACGTATTCCTCTGGCCAAAGAACTAGACTTATAGCTAATCCTGAGTTGCACAAATGACAAACTTGGTGTTAGTTATTAAAACAGAAGGAGGGAGGTGGTGTTTGGATGGTGCAGGGAGGCATGTAGCAGAATTCTTCTACATATATATTTTATATATATTATATAATTTATATAATTTATATAATATATTATATATATTATATATATATATATATATATATATATATATATATATATTATTTTATATATTATAATTTTTTAAAACTACAATCCACTCTGCTACAGGCCCCATGAGGAGCTCAGTGTCTCTCCAACCTAACACCACTCTTAAGTATTCAACTGCGGTACCACCTTTAACATTCTTGTAAGAAAAGCACAGTCCGGGTCTGAACCGTCTGCAAAGAGCTAAAGTTAACTTTGAACCTAACACCACTCTTAAGTATTCAACTGCGGCACCACCTTTATCATTCTTGTAAGAAAAGTGCAGTCCGGGTCTGAACTGTCTGTAAACAACTAAAGTTAACTTTGAACCTAACACCACTCTTAAGTATTCAACTGCGGTACCACCTTTATCATTCTTGTAAGAAAAGCGCAGTCCAGGTCTGAACCGTCTGCAAACAGCTAAAGTTAACTTTGAACCTAACACCACTCTTAAGTATTCAACTGTGGTACCACCTTTATCATTCTTGTAAGAAAAGCGCAGTCTGGGTCTGAACTGTCTGCAAACTGCTAAAGTTAACTTTGAACCTAACACAACTCTTAAATATTCAACTGTGGTACCACCTTTATCATTCTTGTAAGATAAGCGCACTCCGGGTCTGAACTGTCTGCAAACAGCTAAAGTTAACTTTGAATGTTCTTCCAATTGGCTCAGTATCTGCATATACTAAGTAGTTGGTTCAAGACATTGTCCTGCATGCGACCTAACACCACTCCTAAGTATTCAACTCCGGTAACACCTTTATCATTCTTGTAAGAAAAGCGCAGTCTGGGTCTGAACTGTCTGCAAATAGCTAAAGTTAACTTTGAGTATGTGTCTACCTGTTTGAGCCAATATTCATTTTACCCTGGAGAGCACTCTGCTTTGGCTTGTAAGCAGCCCCCCCACCACACATACACACACACACACACACACACACACACACACACACACACACACACACACACACACACACACACACACACATACACACACAAAATCTTCCACTTTCTCTCTTATTCCCTTCTGTTAGCAAATAGTATCCATAACTGATCAATACTGTGTGTTTGTTAATTTAAACTGAGACCACAGTAGCCTACTGATACACGGTTATCCTGTTTTTCCACCTGAGAAATTATTAAGAAATGACTTACAGTTTCAGAACAGTCCTTGGTAAATTGTGATTGTTTCTTAAACACAAACTTGTCTTTGCTTTGGCTCATTAGCAGCAGTACAAAGAACTGCCTGCTCACACCTTGTTCTCCCCTCCCCCTTCCCTGTTTATTACCTTAAGACAATCCCAAAGTTAATAAATATTACCTGTGGTGGCACCATTTTTAAAACTACAGCCACCCTTGTCACTATCATATGTTCATTTATCAGTTAACTCTGTTAACTGATTGTTTCCAGCCCCCTCATACGAGCAACTGACAGGGTCTCTACCCGCTTCGCTCCCCACCCTGCCCCCTATTCCCTCCTGCCCCCAGTGGTCCCACCTTTATTGCACTCACAAACCCCTCCCATCTTTCCAATAGCCAGCCACAGCAGTAACCCAACACTACCTCCTCCATCTTCCCACTACTATCACACCTCCTCAACTAACATGTACAAGCATACCTTACCTATACTCACGGCATGCACTCTCCTTGCATATCTTACATCCTACCAAAGCTCCATCATTCCCCCACTCAACCACTACCACTGTACTAGTACTCACACCACCTCTCATGCCTCACCCTCACTCAGCTCCCCTCCTACCAACTCAAGAACCATCCCTATGCACCCCCCACATATTCTACCAACTATATTACTCAAACATAAAGCATCCCTACAACTTAACATAGTAACCCTCCCACCATACCTATTACCCACAGAGCACAATCATAACGTTTCCCTTATAAACAAACACATTCAAAAACTGAGAAAACTAATAACCTCATGCATATCAAAACTATCCCTAAATGGAGACATCCACCCCAACCCTGGCCCTACCATCTCCAACCCCAATCCTCATAATCAGACTAGAAACCACAACTTCTCCCATATTACAGCCAATAGAAAGCCAAGTGACTTCCTTCTACTAAGCCTAAATATTAGAAGTATATCCAACAAAGTCCATGAACTCCATGCCACCATAGACTTGTACTCCCCAGATATAGTCATCCTGACAGAAACTTGGCTAAAACCTCACATTACCAGTGAGCGAATACTCCCTACAGGTTACGGCATACTAAGAGTAGACTGGATAAACAAAAAAGGAGGTGGTGTAGCTATAATATTTAAACAGCATCTAAACATACAGATCTTAAAATCATCAGCTCCACAAACAGGCAATGAAGAAATAATATATACCAACCTCAAAATAAACCAAAACAAAACCATCAACATAATTGGATGCTACTTCCCACCTGGCCAAAACATCCCTCCACTAGAAAACCTCTTCAGCTGGTCTACCCACCATCTCCCCGAAGAAACTATCATTTTAGGTGATTTCAGTATTGACTGGCAATCCTGTTCTAGCAACCATCCAACCCATTATGTAAACCTTCATGGCTTCACCCAACTAGTCCAGTCGCAACCAGGATAAATAAAAACTCCAGCAAGCACACTACCCTGGATTGGATACTAGTCAGTAAGAGCCCCCAGTCATATATAACACGCTGCTTATCAGATAGCCTTAGTGATCACTCCCCAACATTCCTACTCAAAAAAATACCTATACCAAGCTAAAGCTGTCATCTACCATCAAATACATAAAAAACTAAACTTTAACCCACTCACATTCATCTCATCCCTCAAAGAATGTAACTGGCATCCTCTAAAGTACCTCAGTCTAGATGACGCAGTTGAATTTTTTAATACTACCTTCCTGAACATCCTTAATTACCATGCCCCCATAAGATTTTCCAGAACCAAAGCACAACCCTTCCCATGGCTACAGAAAACCATTAAGTCAGAAATGAAAAACAGGGATAAAGCCTGGGAGCACTGGCGCAAAACCAAAACCCCCTCAACCAGACAGAAATTCCTAGAACTATGCAATAGAGTCAAAAAGCTAATAAAACAGGACAAATTCCAATACTACCAGTCTGCCCTAGACTCCTCACAACACAGCCTCAAACAATTCTGGTCCTCCATAAACTCCATCCTCCACCCAGGTAAAGTCAGTAACCCTCCTCCTAACATCCCTCACTCCTCAGAAAATATTGCTACCTCATTCAACACACACTTCACCCAAACCATACTATCACTAGCTAAACAACACAACCCCCCCTCCAACCCACACCTTCAACTAGTAATCTCCCCACTGCCTTCTCTTTTTCTCCTGTACCTACCTCCAACATAAAAAAAACTCTTAACTAAACTTAAACCCACCAAATTAGCAGCAGACAACCTCCCAAGTGAATACCTACAAATCACAGCTGATGCTCTGGCCTACCCAGTATCCATCTTGATTAACCGATCTCTGTCAGAAAGTTACGTTCCCACACTGTGGAAAGTATCACATATAATTCCCCTCCACAAAGGCAGACCCTCCACAGAACTAACCAATTACCGCCCCATAGCTATTCTCTCTCCACTCTCCAAAATACTAGAGAGATGCATACACTCTCAGGTCTCAGACTACCTCCTTACTAACAACCTCCGTTCCAGTACTCAGCACGGTTTCTGACCAAACCATAGCACCACCACTGCCTTACTCTCCTTTACTAACACTATCCTTCAGCATAACAGCAATGGCTATCTCTCCTCTGCTACTTTCCTAGACCTATCTAAAGCATTTGACATGGTCCCACACAAACAACTTATCTCTGTCCTCAGTAACCTATCCTTCTCACAATCAGTCACCAACTGGTTTCAGAGTTACCTGTCTGACTGCCAACAATCCGTTGTATGGCAATCTCCCCAACTACCTGTCTCCATAGGGGTTCCCCAAGGACCCATCCTTGAACCTCTACTCTTCTCTGTTTACACCAATAATCTAGCCTCTGCCACCAAACATGGCACATGCATACAATACGAGACAAACTTTCCAGATTTTAAGTATTTTTTTCTGCATTTTCGACTTTTTAAGCCTTTTGATTGCTATTTCTGCCTGTTTTATTCTGCTATTACCTATTTTTACTGTTTTTAATAGCTTGAATTGTTTATTGCACTTGCTTGTTTAAGTTTTGCTTAAAAGTTAAACAACAGGCTAATACACTCAAGTGTACTAGCTTTTGATAGCATTTAGTCGAAAAACACAGCATTTATTGTATTTTCTGCCTTTCTGAAAAAACTTGTAAAAAAACAAAAAAAATACTCTTGTTTTCCATACTTTTCTAATAGTTTGTTCCAGTGATCAGATTTTGCTGATCCCTGGGCTTTGTCTTGGTTCCTGTGTTTCTCCATTTTCCTTGTTTGGTCAAGGGGTAGTTTCTTTACTCACTAGTGGGAGTAGGGAGTACTGAGCTGCCTGTTTGTCCTCAGAGGTGTGGTTTAAAGCAGTAACTTGTAGTTTATTGGCCATTTTGGGTCATTTCCTGCCTTTTCCAGCCCCTGCTATAAAGACGCTTTAGCGCATTAGCTGATTTAGCTGAGCTGCCACTGTTGCACACTAGGGCAGCGCCGGTTAAGCAGGTTTAAACTATTCGGGCTACCTAAAGTCCACTCTTCAAATTTTCCCTTAAAAACTACCTTCCTCGAACTATACTACTGATCAAATCAGCGCATCCTATAACTAAAAAGATCATCTCTACTTGACTCCAAGTAGACCATTCTCTATCTGTTAAACCTAGCACTTGCTCCTACAGTACTTATTACCTTGATACGGCACTCTTGTCATAGATAGTACCCCAAAAAGGCAACCCTCCATTTCTGTCACCCACGCCCCCGGATTCTTTTTAAAGTTTTTGTCTATCCTTCTAGCATGTCGAGGGATCAGTTGCTAGTGTCCTCTCCTGCTCAGCTGGTGAACCTGGGAATATTGAGGCAATGCTACAATTGCCTCATGTACACAGACAACCCTCTCCTCCTCCCACAAAACACAAATACATGCGAGAGATGCAACTATACGGCCAAACTGGAGGCTGAGCTCTTCAACATAGGACTGGCAAGACCAGTCAGGAGGAGAAGGTTACCACACACACTATAGACCCAGTCTCACATAGTACCATTACAACCTCAAATCATACACATAAACACACAAAGACATACTCGGAGGCTCTGATCAAAATCTACCAAAACAGCAGAGGCCACCAAAGCAGACACCCAAACAACCACCACCTCAGAACACAACACCTGCAACACATAGACCTCACAGTCAGAGTGTCAAACAGTCACAGCCCTTAAGGCCAAACACAATGCCAGACACACTAGTCATTGGTGACTCCATAGTCAGACACACTGACGCCCGCCACCAGACTGAGTAAGGAGAAGGTCACAGTAAGCTGCCTGTCAGGCGCTAGAATCCGCCACATAACGCAAGCACTCAGGTCTCTCAACAGCAGGTACAAATATGACTCAGTCATTGTCCACGCTGGTGTAAACGACCTGAGACGCACCTCCTTGGACTACATGAAAAGAGACATTGAGGAGCTCTCTGATTATGTAGCCCAGGCAGGTATGACCCTGACCTTGAGCAGTATCCTACCTTCACCAAGAATGATGCCACAATACAGAGATAAGATGATCAGCTTTAACAATTGGCTTAAACACTGGTGTCATTCAAAGGGGATCCAGTGTCTGTCTGCCTGGGATGACATGCTGGACAAGCCACGCTGCTTCGCAAGGGACGGCTTGCACCTGTCACCCCTGGGATTCCGGATATTGGCAAAGGCTCTTGCCACCCCTATAGTGCCTTTTTTAGGCAAGGCTCAAATTCTAAACCTACCACCCTAGAACACAAAAAAGGAAAAAAACTAAGGGTAATGCTGCTCAATGCCAGAAGTCTAAATCTCAAAATGCACGCACTCGAGGCCCTTCTCAGTATGAAGAACATCGATGTCTGTGCTGTGACAGAAACCTGGTTCAAGGCTCCTGAGAGCACCCCAGCGCTGTCAGGTTTTACCTCATATCATGCATTCCGGCCCCAAAATCCGGACAATACCAAGAAAGGAGGGGGGGTATCCATATTCATCAAGGACACCCACACCTCAAGACTGGTGGCAACGCACGATGCATCGGAAAACACTAGAAGGGATAAATGTATCACCAAACACCATCATACTAGGTGACTTCAATTACCCTAATATAGACTGGGAACACTACTCAAGCCCAAACACCCTAGCCCAAAAGTTCCTGGAATTCATAAACTCAAATGCCATGGAACAACTAGTCACCATCCCCACAAGAGGAGATAACATACTTGATCTCATCATCACGAACATGGGAGCACAATGTTCAACACCAGAAGTACACCCCTCACTGGTGAGATCAGATCACAAACTAATCTCGCTGGAGGTCCTCATCCCACCCCCACCTGAAATAAAAAAGACCACAGTAAAGAACTTCTCAAAAGCCGACTTCACACTTCTAAAGACTAGTGTGGTCTCCTTTAAGGCCCCCGAGCTGGCGGAAAACAGTACTCAAGCCGCTGAATCACTTACAAATGCCTTCTACCAGCACCTGCAGGACTGCATGGATAAGGCAATCCCAAGCAAAACAAAGACTCTTTGTACCAAAGGCAAGCATCCAGTCTGGTGGACCCCAGCCATAAACAAACTCTACAACAAAAGGAGGAAGCTACTACAAGATAGAGCAAAATCCTTAAAAGGTAAGACACCCTTGATCACTATAAGTAAAAAACTAAGAGCCCTCATAAAATCATCCAAAGCAAATTTCGAGAGAAAAATAGCTAAAGACTCAAAAGACAATCATAAGGCCTTCTTTAGCTATGTTAGAAACCTGGGAGGAAACTCCCAGATATGCTCAGAACTAGTTCAAAATGATGTGAAGATTACTGATCCTACAGACATTGCCAACATACTGGCTGACAGGTTCAGTGCAAACTTCTCCCCCCAAAAGGAGAGATATCTATACCAAACGATTGCAGCCCCCAAACATCTCCAGCCCAAGTGAGAACTGCTCTCTCCAAAGCAAAAACACAGCATCCATGGGACCTGATGGTGTCCCCGGCTGTGTGCTCCACGAACTCAATGAGGAATTAAACCCACAGCTAGGACAGCTATTTAATCAAAGTCTTACCTCTGGATACATACCCAGGAGTGGCGACTGCAACTGTGGTCCCACTTCACAAAGGCGGTGCCTCCACCGACCCTGGAAATTACTGGCCCATTAGCTTGACAAGCCTTATCTGCAAAGCCATGGAGAGGATCATAATGGACCTCATAAATAAAGACATTGGGAATTTGCAGACTTTGGATCCAACCCAGTTTGGCTTTGTCAAAGGAAGATCATGCCTTTTAAACTTGGTTGACTTCTTCGAAACAGTCACCAAAGCCATTGATGAGGGAAAGGCAGTCCATACAGCCTACCTCGATCTGGCTAAGGCCTTCGATACAATACCCCACTCGGGTATCATTGAAAAACTCATCAGCTTAAATGTTAACCCATACATCACAAGATGGGTTGCAAACTGGCTGAGTGACAGAACCCACAGAGTCAGAGTTGCTGGCGCCATGTCAGACTCAAAGCCTGTCACAAGTGGTGTCCCACAGGGCTCAGTCCTGGGCCCACTCTTGTTTGGCATCTACTTTTCCAAGTACAAGCAAACACAGAAGGGTTATGGCTGACAAAGTTTGCAGATGACTGCAAACTGGGCCATAGTAGAAAACACATCTGACACAGATATCCTTCAGAAGGGTCTCACAGAAACAGATAACTGGTGCCAGAGCCACGGCCTAAAGTTAAATGCCAAAAATGCATAGTCATACCCTTCGGGAAAAACAAGGTTACCCCTAGCTACCAAATAGGTGGCAATCCACTGAGCACAGAAGAAGTTATCAGGGACCTGGGGACCCAGGTTGATAGTAGTCTGTCATTTGACACCCATGTAGCTAAAGTAGTTAGGAAGACCTTCTACATTGCCCACCTTATCATGAAGGGATTCTCATCTAGATCAAGGGAGGTCATAGTCTCCCTTTACTCATCACTCATCAGACCAATGATTGAGTACAATGCCCCATTCGAATGTATCTGACCCGACACTTGCAGCAGCTGGAGAGGCCACAAAAGTTCCTCACCAAAAGGATAAAGGGTCTCAAAATCTGTCCTATGCTGCCCGACTGAAAGAACTCCAGCTCTATTCAGTCGCACCGCTTGCTCAGAGGTGACCTTTGCCTAACATACAAGGCCATGTCAAACCCAGATTTGATGAATATGCTTCACCTCAAAAATCTAGATCCATCAGAGCCACAAGGGCGGGAGACTTAAACCTCGACACGGCTATTAATAGGACGTGCTGGAGGGATAGATTCATCACCCAAAGACTCCCTATGCTGTGGAACAAAATCCAGGTACATGTGAGGCAGAGCACCTCGCTGGCCTTGTTCAAGAGAAATCTTGACCAATGGATGGGAGATCGCAGATATACCCCAGGGATTACCTCAGTGTCACTGCTCGACAGAGGCACAGCAAAATAACGGGTATAGTTCCCCATACTTAAGGGGTGGCGTAAGCCACAAAGCGATGGGCTAGGCTTGCAAATGCCCTCGGGCAGATAGCCTAGTATGAACCTATGAACCTATGAACCTATGAACCATCATCTGCTTAGCCCAGTCCCTACCAAAACTGCCAAAAGTCACACAGGAAGCCTTTTCCTCTGTTGAAACTTGGTTATTCGATGCCCAATTAATACTCAACCCAAACAAAACTAAACTACTCATCTTCCAACCCACCAAACATACTCAAAACAACTCTCACTTTAACATCACAGCAAAAGACAGCACCACTATATACTCAACTAAACACACCAAATTTCTAGGAGTGGAAATAGACAATAAACTAAAATTTGACATTCACATATCCATGACCATAAAAAAGTCCACAAAAAACTAGGAGTGTTATACAGAAATAAGCAATTTCTCACCAAAGCAGCAAAGATTTCAATAGCAAATTCCCACCTTATTTCCACCCTACTTATGCCTCTCCAATATATACCAACCTAAGGCAATGCGATCTAAACAAGCTAGAGACCTCCTACAACAAAATTGCCAAATTCGCCACAGGGGCATCCTACCATAGTCTCCACTGTCTCTCACTTGCTGAACTGGGCTGGCTTGAACTCCCTCACCTCCTTCAGTGGTATCAACTCTCACTCACCCACAAACTAGTAAACCATCCACTAAATGTCACATCCCTCCAGAATCTACTCCAACCCTATCGCACCACCAGACCACTAAGATCCAGCAACAAAAGTCACTTGCAGATCACTAAAGCCAATAACTCTGCTGGTGAAGCACTATTCTCTTGCACCATAGCCAAATTATGGAACTCCCTCCCACCCACAATTACCTCCGTACCATCATGCACCCACTTCAAAACTTTACTAAAAGCGCACCTAAAAACATGCTGGCTATGCCCTTGCAACTCCCACTCTAATATCACCCACCCCATCCAACCACTACCTTTCTTTCCACTCCACTAACTACTTTGATTATAGCAAGCTCAGGTGCTCATAAGCCTAGTACTTATTATACAGCAGGAACTTCTTATTGTAACATTTGTTAATGTGTGTTATGTACTTCACAGATAAAGATTCTAGTTGTCTACTGATGTATTATGTTCTTCCTCTGTAAATATGTTGTAAGTAATTGCTATGTTAAATTATTAATCGCTATGTAATCCAATGTAACTACTGTCTGTTTATTTTAACTGTGGAGATTTTCTCCGTGGGCCTCCGCTGAAAATGGACCTATGCCCAGTCGGACACTCCCGGTCAACAAATTTAAATAAATAAATAAATAAATAAATAAATAAATATGGTCAGAAGAGTGCTTGTTTATTTCAAGCAAGGATCCTTATAGTTGGAACCATATCTGCAGGCATAAATTATGGATATGAACAAGGTCTTCCTTAACTGCAGGATGTCCTACTGAGTTAGGTAAACCAAACTGCATGCATCTAATTTGTTTTGATTTTTAACTAGAAGTCAGCAGGAACTTATGTCTATATTAATTTTTCTTTCCATCAATTGTAAAGATTATAATCCATCTCTTTTCATCCTCTTGTTAGCGGATGAAAGCAAAAATGTTGATATGCAGGCACTCGTACGCCACACTTCAAACGGGATACTGAGCAAGTTTTTCAAAACTGACTAAATCAATAGAAATGACATTCATCATTTTATATGAATCATACATTTTGGGGCAATGCTGCAGAGCCTAACAGCAGTGCTGTTCTCTTAACAGAATGTTTAAATATAGAATTTCAAGACATCAAAAGAATACATTTGAAAAATTCTCTTCTGGGCCCAATTCATAAAATTAATGTAACCAGTACAAGCAACAAAGAAATTAATAGAATTTTGAAAGAAACACAAACAAGTGATGCTGAAAGACAGGTCTCAAGCTATACAATGGAAAACATGAAATGAATGAGATAATGACTGTAAGCAGGTCGTTACTGATAAGCCCACAGAAGTGTAAAGTCTACTAAGTAATAGCTTGGTGCTACTTTTGCAAGCTGAATGTCTTTAAATAATATCATCTGCCTCTAGTAACATTAGTCACTTGGACTGTTAAGCCTTACCAAGAAATTAAGTATGAAAAATAACTTAAGAATGAAATAGAATTTATCAAGTATGTTTCCTAAACTGGCTTCCACTATGAGCACTGAGAAAAATGAAAAAATGTATAATATTTAAAAATATCTGATGTCTTCCTGTCTTTGGCAGATCAAAAGCATCTTTAGAGACTAAAAAAAGAAAAAAAAAACAGATTGGATAATGCCACATATTAATTTGCAGTGGAAATGAATTCCATCAATCATATGTAAAGACAGGTGACAAATAAAACGGGGATCTATATACCCTGCAAAAATGCTGTTGTGGCATTTAGTTGTACTTTATCTATATGTAGTGTTGTGTGTGCAGCTAATACATAATGCAATGCATGCTGGCAAGCTGGAAAATTCATATCAGACAAACTATGAAGGAAGTGGCAAGTACACAGTTAGAGAAAGTATGAGTGAAGTGATGAGTACACATTAAAGGAAGTATGAGAGAAGTGATGAGTACACATTAAAGGAAGTATGAGAGAAGTGATGAGTACACATTAAAGGAAGTATGAGAGAAGTGATGAGTACACATTAAAGGAAGTATGAGAGAAGTGATGAGTACACATTAAAGGAAGTATGAGAGAAGTGATGAGTACACATTAAAGGAAGTATGAGAGAAGTGATGAGTACACATTAAAGGAAGTATGAGAGAAGTGATAAGTACACATTAAAGGAAGTATGAGAGAAGTGATGAGTACAAACTAGAGAAAGTATGAGGGACGTGACAAGTGAATATTACAGAAAGTATGAGGGACGTGATGAGCACACATCAAAAAAAGTGTGAGGGAAGTAATGAGCGCACATCAAAGAAAGCATGAAGGAAGTGACAAGTGAATATTACAGAAAGTATGAGGGAAGTGATGAGTGCACATCAAAGAAAGTGTGAGGGAATTGATGAGCGCACTTCAAAGAAAGCATGAAGGACGTGAAAAGTGAATATTAAAGAAAGTATGAGGGAAGTGATGAACGCGCATCAAAGAAAGTATGAGGGAAGTGACAAGTGAATATTACAGAAAGTATTAGGGAGATGATAACTCCAGATTAAGAGAGTGCATTTAGGACACAGTATTACACAGGTTTAGAGGTAGCAATTTCTATAAGTTTATATAAGTACTAAGCTAGCTGCCCTTGCAGGCCATTTTAAGCCTATTCAGTTTCGCCTTTGATGCTTGAATTAACCTGCCTAATTTGGTGTTAGACTGGCCTTACCTATTCCATGGTCGATAATTATATATTACCCTTAGTAAGAATAATTTCTTGTTCTTATCTAGTATTTCTCACTTTTGCCTGTATGTGCTGTTTTGTATAGCTAGTTACCATAACGATACATTATTTGCTGTTAAACTGTTAAGATTACATTTCTAAAAACATTGCATTCTGGAAAAAAAATAATTTTACAGATTCTAAGCATACCACATCTAAATCTTTCTTATGTTGTAGTTTATTTGTTTCAATGTGCAGCTCATTCAGACAGACTACTCATGAATGTGAGCTGATCTGACTTGTATTAGGTAACGTCGTGCAGTAGATTACTACTCATGAATGTGAGCTGATCTGACTTGTATTAGGTGACGTCGTGCAGTAGATTACTACTCATGAATGTGAGCTGATCTGACGTGTATTAGGTAACGTCGTGCAGTAGATTACTACTCATGAATGTGAGCTGATCTGACTTGTATTAGGTGACGTCGTGCAGTAGATTACTACTCATGAATGTGAGCTGATCTGACTTGTATTAGGTAACGTCGTGCAGTAGATTACTACTCATGAATGTGAGCTGATCTGACTTGTATTAGGTGACGTCGTGCAGTAGATTACTACTCATGAATGTGAGCTGATCTGACTTGTATTAGGTGACGTCGTGCAGTAGATTACTACTCATGAATGTGAGCTGATCTGACTTGTATTAGGTGACGTCGTGCAGTAGATTACTACTCATGAATGTGAGCTGATCTGACTTGTATTAGGTGACGTTGTGCAGTAGATTACTACTCATGAATGTGAGCTGATCTGACTTGTATTAGGTGACGTCGTGCAGTAGATTATCTCTGCATGAAGGTATTATTTTGGAAATGTAATGCTGTAATTTAGACATTTTAAATATCATACTGCATCCAGAATACAAATTACGTCATAGTTGCCATCTCTTTGGATGCCCATAGTGGAACATTTATTATTTAGACAAAATTATGTAGGGCAAACATTGATACAATGCAAATTAATTTCTTTCACTTCAGTATCAAACTAAAGTCTCACTGTATGGAATTAGAATTAGCTATACAGTTTCTTATCAAATAATGATATTTTAGAAATTGTATCAATATTTTCTGCAACATTTAGCAAAAAGTTAGAAAATATTTTCTCCTAAGACATCATGGCATTGGCTATATTTTTTATTTTTGCTGGACTCAGCTACCCAAATCAGAACTGTTCTGAGAAAGTTTATATGCTAAGCCTTAATCATGTATGTACTCTTATATGTTCAATTACACAGTTACCAGACAAACAAACAAACAAAAAATAAATAAATGATTAAAATACTTTAACCCCACACTGTCATCAAAGTTCCTGTTATCTGAGAAAAACATGTGGCACATACATGTGTAAATTCTCATGAAAGTCAGTTAGACTCTTAATTAAACTGAAACTTAAACGTAAAAATGTATCCATTTGCATTATTACCTTCAACCCCCTTCTTTCTTGTAGATGAGTCACATTTAAAGGAGGGATGCATGCACATTTGTCATGCTAGATTATTTTCACACATATTCATTTGGTTCATAGGTTCATAGGTAGGTACTAGGCTATTGGCCCTAGGGCCTATATAAGGCTAGCCAAACGGTACACTGGCTTTTGCCACCCAAGAAAATTATTTTCCTGTGCCCCTGTCAAGCAGAGCCACAGAAGTTATCCCCGGGGTGAATTTCCTATCTCCCATCCAATCATCAAGATTTTTTTTGAAGAGTGCTAATGACGAGCTTTGTTTGATATAGATAGGCAGTTTGTTCCAGAGTATGGGAAGTCTCGGGGACAGGAATCTATCCCTCCAGCATGTTGTGTTTATGGTGACAAGGTTTAGGTCCCTAGAGCGTGTAGCTCGGAGGGATTGGGATTTCTTTACGTGGAGCATGTCCAACAGCTCTGGGTTTGACATAGCTTTGTATGTTAGGCAGAGATTGCCTCTGAGTAGGCGATATGTGACAGAGTAAAGCTGGAGTTTTTTGAGATAGTCTGTGTAGGGCATCTGTTTGAGGCCAGAAATCCTCTTTGTGAGGTATTTCTGTGGCCTTTCCAGTTGTTGTAGATGTCTTGTGAGGTACATGCCAAAAGGGGCGTTGTGCTCTATAATGGGTCTAATGAGTGATGAGTTAATATCACACCATACATTCTTCCTGCAATTATTCTAGTGTAAAAATCCAGTTTGTCAAAATCTAAAGACCATAGAAAAAAATCATTACAAATATGTACAAAGACCTCTGACTTCTCAAAAAACATCCCACACAGTCAGTCTGGAGAAGCCACTTAAGGACATTTCACTATGATGTACACTTCAACCCTAAAGTAAAATACCACCACATACAGTGTTATAGACAGCAATTTTATTTCTCAATGCCACTGAAACTGGTTATATGAAGCATGTTTAATGCAGGATATGTTTTGTTGCAATACAATACTGTAACAAAGACTATTTAGGAATTTTACTGGGTAATTAGTTGATGAAATAAGACTAAATAATACAGTGTTAAAGTCCGCCTGTAGGACACATGAATGGTTTGCGTGGACTACATTAATTACAGTTTTTCAGACTCCTGATTATGCCATACTGGCTCCTATAGCCTGTCAGAATCAGATGAACTAATCATTAGAAACCGGTCTCCACATCTCATGCATGTAACCTAATATCATGATTGGCAGGGTTTAAGTAAGGTTAAATGCATCGAGCAGAGCTGCAGACTTGTGTAACAGTTACTGTTGCTGCTTCACAACACTTGATTTTTTTTAGTTTGCCTCCTGTCTACGGTGCCTTATGTATGGAGGCAGCATGCTCTTCCTATGTCTATTTGGTCTATTTGGGTTTTCATTGTGTGTTTTGGTTACCTGATGAAGCCAAAACATGTGTTTTAGGTTAATTGGTGGTCATACAGAAATTGTCTGTAGGTCTATAGGTGTGTGTGTGTGTGTGTGTGTGTGTGTGTGTGTGTGTGTGTGTGTGTGTGTGTGTGTGTGTGTGTGTTTGTCTGCATGTGAGCAAACTAATGTGAGCTAACCCTGTGTCTCTGCCCCTAGCCGTGTCCCTGCCCCTAGCCCTAACTGTGTCCCTGCCCCTAGCCCTAACTGTGTCCCTGCCCCTAGCCCTAACTGTGTCCCTGCCCCTAGCCATGTCCCTGCCCCTAGCCCTAACTGTGTCCCTGCCCCTAGCCGTGTCCCTGCCCCTAGCCCTAACTGTGTCCCTGCCCCTAGCCCTAACTGTGTCCCTGCCCCTAGCCGTGTCCCTGCCCCTAGCCCTAACTGTGTCCCTGCCCCTAGCCCTAACTGTGTCCCTGCCCCTTGCCGTGTCCCTGCCCCTAGCCCTAACTGTGTCCCTGCCCCTAGCCCTAACTGTGTCCCTGCCCCTAGCCCTAATCCTAACCCCAACCATACACCTTACCTTATGAAAATATCTTTCCCTAATGCTATCATCAAACAAGACCGTCACACACATTTTACATACAGAAGTGGACATGCACAACACAAAATCTATCCCCTTTGTTAACGTTTACCAGCAAACACTCATACACATATATCCAGCCATAATGTCAAAACTAATAGCATTTCTGAAACTTTTATACATACATACATACATACATACAAATATTTCAAGCACAGGCATTAATGCCCTTCTAGCCTACCAATATACCAAAACATTTGTCCCCATAATAAGTGTCCAGGCTGCTCTGAACAATATCTATACTAGTGCTTGCTTTAATGTAATTTGGAAGTCTATTCCATGTATCATCTACTGTCTCAGAGAACCAATTAGTACACTTCTCATTCCTATAGAATCTTCTATATAAGTTGTCTGATGATTGTCTACTACTTTTTGATAACCCCAAACTTTCCCCTGAGGTAGTTGCCTCTAAATGCCCTATATACCCGAATAAGGTCTCCTCTTAAATATCTGTTAGAGACACTGTACAAGTTCAGATATTTTAGTCTTTTATAATAACTTAAATGTTCACATCCATGGTTGCCCTTGATATATTTGCATTGTAATCTTTCCAGTTCACTCATGCTTGTTTTCTTATAAGGTTTGCATATTGTTATTCCATCCACAAGTTTGAGTCAAATGTGACTAACAAAAAAAATGACTTCATCATTTCTGATTTCCTAGTCTGTATAAATCTTTTTATACAACCTACAGCTCTATAACTATCAGTAACCAATTGGTTGATATGATTACAAAAGCTCAAATCTGGATCTACCATTATACAGAGGTCCTTAGATGAATCTACAGTTTCAATCACTATGTGCTGCATTAAATATTCACCTTTCAATTTATGTCTCCCAAATCTCATATACTTAGTTTTTGATGTATTCATTAGCATATTATTCTCCTGTGTCCAAATGGTCAATTTAGTCAAGTTCTTTTGCAGACAGGCCCTACCTGTAACACACATAATCATTTTACCCAATTTCAAGTAATCTGCATACAGACTGTAGAACACCTCACATGAAAAAGATAGATCCGAAAGATACAATAAAAACAAGCATGGACCTAGGACATAGCCTTGTGGGATACACTGACTGTAACCAAAAATGTCACCTGTCCATTTGCTGTATATTTGTCCTGCCCTACTTGTAAGACATGTGGCTATCCATCTTATCAAGAGTACATCAAAGCCTAGTTGTTATAATTTCGTGATCAGTGTTTTGTGTATGACAAATGCTGAAGTTAAATCTATATAAATTACATCACAGCATAAATTTTCATTCACAGCTGTTATATTGTTATAATAATGTTATAGAACATCATATTTCTTGTGGTAATATATCTGTTTCAACATATGAATGCTGATAGTTGGTTTCAAGTCTCAACCATTCCAATTTTGACAATAACTCATCCAATATTTCCTCCCCCATTACTTTTCCACAACATAAAAGTAGACTTAAGGGTCTGTGTGACTCTGGGTTTGTCTACTCCCCATTCCCTTAAAGACAGTTTTTATAAGTGCATGTCTCCAATCTTGAAGAATCTCCCCAATTTATATGACCTAGTAAATAATAGATATAATGGTATCTGCCTTTTTGATTTCTTCAAGTATTTTGGGTTTCAAATACCATGACGAGAATGGACCCCATTCCTAAATCAAAGTATGATTAAAGTTCATGAAATTAGTATTGTTTCAGTCTTTGATTACAGACAGAAGTGCTCTTCATAGCACCCACAATGTGCCCAGTAATGACTCCTTCTGTAATTCATATGGGGTTACATGTATTGGTAACATGTCTAAATACAGTTGTAGATTCTTTTTTATAACACCTGTTGCTCTTACTACTATTGGAACTGTCTGAGTATCTTTCTTCCACATTGCTCTCATTTCTGCCTGCAAATCCTAATATTTTATGAGTTTGTGTCTCTCTTTATGCAAGACACTGTAGTCACTGGGTGTGGCGATTTCAATGATCAATGCTATTTTTGCCTTCTTTTCGTGGACCACTATATCTGGTTTTCTAGCATCTATCTTTTGAACTGTTGGTAATGGGTGATCCCATGTGAAGTAGACCATCATTTTCTATGATGCTTTGTGGCTCATGTTTCCAGTGTTTTTCCTGCCACTACAATACCATATTGGTTGCACAATCCCCAATGCAACAGTCTTGCCACGTTATTATGTCTTTCAGTATACAGTCCTTCTGCCATTAGTATGTCACAACCAGCAATGAGGTGTGCAACTGTTTCCAATTTAGTTTTATAAAACCTACATTTGTCTGTTTCTCTCACATGTTCAATGGACTTTGCAAACCAGTGTGTACGTAACACATTATCCTGGACTTCAAATATTAACCTTTCATCTCTTGGTTTGAATTCACCTCTCCTCACCCATCCCTTCATTCATTATTGATCAACATGAGGTTCTTCAAGAAGTTTTCTATACTTGCAACTATATTTATGCATTTTCCACATTTCTTGCCTTCTCATCTGTACTATATGGTACTGTAAGTTCTTGATGAAGTGTTCTCAGGTCATTATTACTTATTCTGTCTCCTCCCTGTGCTTTGTTTGGATCCACTTTGCACAGTTCTTTTTCAATATAATCTAATTTGATTTCAGTATCTGAGGTTATCTGGATGTCACTAGGCCAACTTATTACCCCGTTTGTGGAGCCAACTGTTTTACATAAGATTTTGTAAGTATACCTATAATCTGCTGTGACTGAGAATAAATTTTAGAATCTACACACCATTTATCAATTTGCATGTCTTTACTCCTTCCACATCTTATGTGTCTATAAAATGGTAGACTTTTATGCTCAATATCTTTATATAAACTGTTTTCAAAATGTTCTTGATCTTGTCTCACACTATGCTTAATTTATTTGTCCAGTTTGTATATTTCAGTTTTCAAAGTTGTAGTTCAACCTCTTTTCCATTTATTACTTTTTTGTCTCTCACAGGGTGGCCACAGTGGTGCAGCGGTTAGCGTTGCCGCCTCACAGCAAGAGGTTCTCCAGTTCGATTCTCGGCTGGGGTGCCTACTGTGTGGAGTCTGCATGTCCTCCCTGTGGTTGTGTGGATTTCCTCTGGGTACTCCGGTTTCCTCCCACATCCCAAAGACATGCAGTAGGTGGATTGGACACACTAAATTGGCCCTAGGTGTGAGTGTGTGCGTGTGCCTTCTGTGGAAGGTTGGGCGCCGGGCTGGCAACTCGACATCGTAAAACTCCACTGCCAATCATGAGCAGACAGATGATCCGCTGTGGCAACTCCTAACTTGGAAAAAGCCAGAAGAAGAAGAAGACTTTTTTGTCTCTCACCTTAATCAATTATCTCACTCTTATGGAAATTTGTCCTCTTAATGCTGTGTGCCTGGATGCTATTATTAAACTTTTTTTTTTTTTTTTAGATTTTTTGCATTCAAACAATTTCTCTTTCAAAAGTTTTCACATTCCTTCCGCAGCTTTTTCCAGTGAACACAACACTCAAATTAGTTTTACACAGTGACTGTTTTGTTTCCATATAAGCTGTTATTACTCTTCTGTGTATTGGGTTAGATTTCAGTTTGGTAGAATTATCTAACAACAAATTAACCTTTTGTAACCTGATAATCACCGAAGATCAAGAGTGCTAAAACTTGACATGAAGTAGCAGTAATTTCTTTAGAAACACAAACAATGTCTAGTATGTTCTGTTCCCTGGTAGCTTTTTTTACAAATTGAAGCAAGTGCTGTTCCTGAACATATGCTGTGAATAATTTCCTTACTAATGTTATTGAATCAGTATTATTCTAGTCTGTTTCTGGTAAATTTAAGTCCCCAGCCACTATTATTCTTCCATGCTGTATTTCATGCAAGAAATGTGTGAATGCCTCTAGGTCATCAGCACTTGACTTTAGTGGTCTATACACTCCAACAATTGTTATATGTTCCAGGGTTGTCTATTGTCACAGTTCACAGTCTATAGTATTGGTGTTATCATTGACTATGTAATACACACAGGTCTCATAACCATCTTTAATCCTATCATAACACCTCTAGTTGATTTTTTGTTAGAATGTCTGTTACAGTAAAAACATTTATACCCTAACAGAACTGGTTTCCAGTCATTGTTCTTTAACCATGTTTCACAAGCAATAACATCAATCTTTGGGAACATAGCAAATTTTCCAATTTAAAAAAAAACTTTATTATTAATGCTCCTAGCATTAACAATCACCAGAGATATATCAAATGTTGCTATTTCTAAACTGTTAAATTTTCAATCTGGCAAAAATCCTGCCTTGTGTTTGTAAAATATTGTAAAACATCTGCTGCAAAGACTGAACACATATGTGCCCAAAATTATGTTCGGATGCACTATACATTTACATTTTTTAAAACAGGACATTTTCTTTTCATATAGGTATTTACCCAAAAAATATTTTCATACACTGCATCATGACTCACCTTTCTGTATGTGATTTATGAAAAATATTTCCTAACACCTGTATAAGCTATGCTAAGGGGTCTGTAAGTTCCCTACTAACAGTCAGAGAGTCATTTGTAATAACATGTATAAGAATAGATCTATAGCTCCTTACATTAAGGTGTTCTGAGGCCTGCGCGGCATCCTCTATTTTTGCTCCTGGCAAACATAACGCTATACAATTTTCATTACCTTTTCTTTAAATGTAAGTATCAATTCCTCTAATAATTGAATCTCATATTACAAGAATATCTTTTCTGACCAGATCTGAAGAATCTTCAACTTCTAATTAAATAATATCTGCTCTATCTATTGTTACAAAGGAATGATCTTCATCACCGTTAGTCTTATTAATCCCACTGTTTTCATTGCTTATTACATTTGCAAGCATACAGTTCTCATCCAGCTGGCTTTGTACATCCACAGCTTGAGCCATGTTGAGAACATTGGTCTTAGTCCACTTTTTTCTTACAGTAATATTCTTCAATCCTTTCATATTCAGTTGTAATGTCTTCCTTTTCATCTGCCCCTTGCCTCCTTTTTCTGCCTTTGCTTTTGGAAAAAAAATTATGCCTTTTTTCTGTAGACTGAAGTTTTTTTGATAGAAAAATGTTGTCATTCCCTGTAATCTGTGTTAGATAACAAATCAGTGTCATTTTAGCATGTATTCGCTTTGCTTTACAGACATTTATCATTTTCTTCTTCTGCGCTATTAGTTGTGAACTTTTCTTTTTTTTTTAATTTCCTTCTATACAGTCGAAATCTGCAGATTACTGAATACTTGTATCCAGAATTTCAAAGTTTTCAGTGGCATTATTTTGTTTCGTAGGGGTTGAGTGATCTTTATAAACAGACGCATCCTTTCCTAAACTTGTTCTATTTGCTCTTTGCCTAACATTATTTATCCCATCAGTCCAGTCATTAATATGTGTAACAACAGTTCTCCAAACCGCGCCAATTGCGCAAGTACAACTGTCATCAATAAATCTAGATTTACTACTAATAATGGTAAGCAAATCATCCAACTTTTAACATGAGGAACACAGATCCCCAGTGTTATCAGGTGTTACCTTTAAATATACACAGCATTTAATACACTGTACACGATACGTGTGCTTTAGCAAATCATTAATGGCAGAGTCATTTAAGAAATCCTTATTCAGATGCAAATGAATAAAGAATTTTAAAAGAAAAGAATAATCAAAATCAGTTACCACAGAATTCAAACAGAATGTAAATCAGCTTTGAAGATAAAAGTCCCACAAACACTATACAACTAAATATTAAATTAAGTATAGTAAAGTTGTTGCTCTGACCATACAAGTTGTGAAAGTTAAACAACAGCTGGAATTCCTTTACTTCGCTCACAAATGTGCGCAGTAGCTTCTGCTCACCATTGCTCACAGTTGCATCCCTTTTTTAACAGCAAAGATCAATAAATCGCAAGACAAGATTGTTTAGATAAGCTGTGGATTGTCCTCTCTGCAGTCTGTCGGAATTTATAGCTGACTAGGCCCCCTGGGATGGCTAGAGTTTGCCTGTCAAGAACCTATTCCATTCTAACAGCTAGCAGCGACAATTAAAGGTAAAACAACAAAATATAAATCAAAGTAAATCTTCTTGTATACAAGCTATATCTTTCTTCCTACAGACATTGAAAAACACTGTGTAGAAAATAAAATATAAATTTAAATAAAAACTTCTCTTACCAAGCTACTGCACAGTCATAAACCAATTATAGGATTGCTTAGATAAGCTCTGGATTTTCATATTAAAATGCAATCCCACTACAGTAACTATAATCATTCAGTGCTTTCTCCTTTTGAAACCTCCATACACGAATGCATTTCACTCTGTCAGATCTTCAGTTTATCAATAGAGTAAAGTGCTTGGAAAGTCAAAATACATATACAAGAGCAGGTACTGCCAGTCTTTTTCTGCTCCCTCCCTTGTCTGTGCTTCCCTTATACTTAATAACTTTCTCACAACTACTGCAACTACTGCACATAAATCTGAGATAGTCTGTAACAGGACTTCATGGTTTACTGCTGGTATACTTTCCTTTTATCTTTGCTGCAAACAATTAAATGAGCTTATATGTCTAGAATTGTCTAAATCTTTTAGAGCTCATCCAGTTAAAAAGGTTCACACTGTACCCAACGCAGACAAATGACAATATTTATCGATGATTGATACTGACCTTGCATACCGCACTTAAACTACCTTGCTCCACAGCTGCCAATGGTATTTATGTAACAAAACAATGGAATAAACTTCCTCTTAATACACAAAAAGCTTGCTTCAAATTTGCCTATAAGCCTTCAGAATGGCCACCATATCCAACCAACCCATAAAAGTTACAGTACTGTGGGTTGACTTAAGATTACTAAATATTGACTAGCTTCCCTACCTTTTAGAGTTTATGTAACTCTTGTATGTTGAATTAGCACCCCATCTCATCTCAGGACTTCCCAACACCTTTGTCTTTCTCTTTCTCTCTGTTCCTCTGACTTGGTACTTCTAATCTCCTCCAGTATTCCTGTGCACCATATTTCTAACTTCAGTATTTTTTCAAAAGTGTGCTTCTTATATACTATCATAATTGGGTAAATGTTGCATAGTTGCATTCTTCTTGCAACTACCAAGTAAAACACCAGGTAGAATGAAAAAAAACAAGCTTACTGTTATGGCATTTGATATTCTTTATATATATATCATTACCATGAGCTTGTATTGTATTATTTGTATATATCATTGCCATGAGCTTGTATTGTAATCTTTGTATATATCATTTCCAGGATCTTGTATTGTATTCTTTGTATATATCATTAACATGATCTTGTATTGTATTCTTTATATATATCATTGCCATGAGCTTGTATTGTATTATTTGTATATATCATTGCCATGAGATTATATTGTAATCTTTGTATATATCATTTCCAGGATCTTGCATTGTATTCTTTGTATATATCTTTGCCATGAGCTTGTATTGTATTCTTTGTATATATCATTGCCATGATCTTGTATTGTATTCTTTGTATATATCATTGCCATGAGCTTGTATTGTATTCTTTGTATATATCATTGCCATGAGCTTGTATTGTATTATTTGTATATATCATTGCCATGAGCTTGTATTGTATTCTTTATATATATCATTGCCATGATCTTGTATTGTATTCTTTGTATATATCATTAACATGATCTTGTATTGTATTCTTTATATATATCATTGCCATGAACTTGTATTGTATTATTTGTATATATCATTGCCATGAGATTATATTGTAATCTTTGTATATATCATTTCCAGGATCTTGCATTGTATTCTTTGTATATATCTTTGCCATGAGCTTGTATTGTATTCTTTGTATATATCATTGCCATGATCTTGTATTGTATTCTTTGTATATATCATTGCCATGATCTTGTATTGTATTCTTTGTATATATCATTGCCATGAGCTTGTATCGTATTCTTTGTATATATCATTGCCATGAGATTATATTGTAATCTTTGTATATATCATTTCCAGGATCTTGCATTGTATTCTTTGTATATATCTTTGCCATGAGCTTGTATTGTATTCTTTGTATATATCATTGCCATGATCTTGTATTGTATTCTTTGTATATATCATTGCCATGATCTTGTATTGTATTCTTTATATATATCATTGCCATGAGCTTGTATTGTATTATTTGTATATATCATTGCCATGAGATTATATTGTAATCTTTGTATATATCATTTCCAGGATCTTGCATTGTATTCTTTGTATATATCTTTGCCATGAGCTTGTATTGTATTCTTTGTATATATCATTGCCATGATCTTGTATTGTATTCTTTGTATATATCATTGCCATGATCTTGTATTGTATTCTTTGTATATATCATTGCCATGAGCTTGTATCGTATTCTTTGTATATATCATTGCCATGAGATTATATTGTAATCTTTGTATATATCATTTCCAGGATCTTGCATTGTATTCTTTGTATATATCTTTGCCATGAGCTTGTATTGTATTCTTTGTATATATCATTGCCATGATCTTGTATTGTATTCTTTGTATATATCATTGCCATGATCTTGTATTGTATTCTTTGTATACATCATTCCCATGATCTTGCATCTGTATTTAGCACACTGTATTATTATTAATACTAGGGTCCCTACTGTTGTTTGACACTGCCAAGGCTGATGTACAACTCTTTGACAAATACAACTTGAAACTGACAGTTGGAGTACACATATGGTCATAACCTATGCACTTGAATAAAAAAATGACGCCTTTACTTTATTATTCTCATTCAGTGCGTAAGCAGTCAGCACAGACAACGAAAAGCTGTCTTGATCTTTCTTTGGGATGTGATACTAATATCTTGGATAACATCACAGCAAATCTCGACTAAATGGAGTCAAAAATAGAATGCCAGCACTTTCCGTTTTACAATTTAAAGCTGGCACAACTGTGATATAACGATATTGTTTTGAACAACAGCATGCACACCTTCATGCTACACTGCTGCTTTCATTTTTCATTAGGTCGTTTAAATCATTCATAAATAACATGCAACACTGTAAAACTGTAGATATGAAGGCCTTTCACATCTGCATATCTACTGTTGACTCACTTGCATACTATCTACATAGTATAGTATTTGGTATATGGCCATACATGTACAGTCATTCTGTGTCTGTAGAAATTATCTTTGTTATCTGGACATTTTGGTATAAAATCTTTTCTTGCAGGCATCTACTTATAGGGACATTTCCCAGTTGGACTATCAATATAACAAACATAAATAAATAAAAAGTGTTACTTACTTTGAGCTTTGTGTTTGAAGGACTGAGCTTGGTCAGCACACAACAGGAAATTGTCCAATTTTTGACTTCCGTTATGTCACATTTGTAATGCTTGCCATCTAAATGTGTTTCAGCAATGATCTCCTCCTTCTTAATATTTAGATTTTGATACTGTAATGTTAAGAAAAATATCAGATTAAATGTAAAGCACAGAAGCAAATTAAATGTTATATTAATTATAAAGGAAATGGGAGATTTACCTTTTCATCCTTTATGTTATAGCAAGTGTCCGAGCTATGAGGAAACAGTCTGAATACTGGATCTGGAGAGTACTGTAATCGCATGGAGCAAGGAATACTAGAATTTTCCACTATTAATTCCACAAAACTTGTCTCTTTGTTATATACTGTACCATATGGCGGGGAATGAAATACACAGCTTTTATCAGAGTTTGCAGAACATTTCTGAAATATAGCAAAAGTTGAAATTATATGTCTCAGTGATCTAGCATTTATAATGACTACCTGGTTTGTTTTATGAGTCATACAAAGCATAAAGTTAACATGCAATGACATTATTTGCTAAAGAATTTGGAACCTTGGCCAAATCAGCATTTTATTAAGCAAGCATATAAATATTTATGTTTGTTAGTAGCAAGCAGCATGTTATTCATAATGTGCTGTTCACACAGTATAATACATAAAAAAACTAATCAAATGTGTAAGCACATTAAAACAAAACAGAAATGAAGTAAAATAATCTTAATTGCAGCTAACTGCTGGCATTGTGCAAATCAGTAAAAAAATGATACCATTTCTAAAATTTGGGTTATAATCAAATACCAACTTAATAGTCATACTTGGGATTTTATAGAAAGACACGCTGTTGTTGCCTTCTCATAGCTGACAAAGTGTGATCATTGTGGATATATCTGTAAAATGGCTAAATCACAAACCGTAAACTTCAACAAATAAACTTATATAAAAACCTAAGAAACATTGTTATTTAATTATTGTTCCTCATGAAAGGCAATGAGACAAAGTACTCTGGATTTAAATGTTCATAGGTTAGTACTAAGCTAACTGCCCTTGTGGGCCATTTTAAGCCTAGCACACTACCCCATGTGAGAATCGAACCCTGCGCTTTTGTATATGTAAGATAAACACCTTAACCATTATGCCAATTGCAGACAACTATCTATTGCTTTGTTTTAATATATCTGATTGTAATATGATTGATATGCATGGTGGGGTAGTGTATGGTATAATACCCACACAGGCTGACACAGCAACGTGATTAAACTGGTGTCAAAGTAGGGCTGATATTACTAAAGTGCATTGTCTTGTGGTTTATATACCCCTGCAGTTACTGGAATAATACACTTATGACACCTTTTCCACTTTGTGTACAAACTGCACATCTATATTAAGCAGAGGTTGAGCAGGCACCTCAAAAACAGACTTGCCTGTTGAGGCAGTAACGGGGGTGAGTGATGGGGGATGGGAATACCTCAATAAGTGAGAGTGGTGACTTCTTATTGGCGGGTAGTCCGGCTTCCTGTTGCTCAGCTACAACTACATCACTTGGTAGATTGTGTGGCTGAGAGGGAGCTAGCTGTTTAGTTTGACCACAGAGAGAGCCTTCTATAGTGGGTAGCAGAATCACTACCCAGTGGGCCAGCAGAGTAGGGACATGCCAGAGCTACTCATCTGCTAGCACTAGATCAGCATAGTTCCCCTCTAGACTGGGCAGCTACCTATACACTGCCTGAACTCCACCCCTGTCTCCAACCTGATGTTACTCTTCTTGTTGTTTTTAGAGCCATATCTTGTATGTTGCCCAACGCTACCCATTGCCATTTGTTTGCCTTCTGTGTGACTCTGTTCCTCTTATGCCACCCCATCCTAGTATATACACATACCCCCATTTGTCTCTCCAGTTAGGTGTTTGTCTGTATCCCCCTTCACGCTCACCAACCTTTCCCTTTTCTGTCACCCTCACACCGCTCCCCATCTCTACACAAGAAAAATGGGAGCCCTATCCAGACAAAAAAATTGACCT
Source organism: Protopterus annectens (assembly GCF_019279795.1). Taxonomy (NCBI): domain Eukaryota; kingdom Metazoa; phylum Chordata; order Ceratodontiformes; family Protopteridae; genus Protopterus; species Protopterus annectens. Next base: position 225,266,881 of record NC_056745.1, read on the forward strand.
GCCTCTCCTGCTTTTGTGAGCCCTTCTTGTGTCTCTTCCCTCTTTCCTGCTTTATTATACATTTGGGTTCCCCTTAACACATTGCAGATTCCATTCTGGTGTGGCTGTATGCATACAGTGCCACTTTGTGCTGCTCCTTTGTGGTACAAAGTAAGCAGGCGTTACCTAGTGCATGACATTACCACTACCTGGTGCATGACATTACCACTACTTGGTGCATGACATTACCATTACCTGGTGATGACATAACCACTACCTGGTGCATGACATTACCATTACCTGGTGATGACATAACCACTACCTGGTGCATGACATTACCATTACCTGGTGCATGACATTACCACTACCTGGTGCATGACATTACCACTACCTGGTGCATGACGTTACCACTACCTGGTGCATGACATTACCACTACCTGGTGCATGACATTACCACTACCTGGTGCATGACGTTACCATTACCTGGTGCATGACATTACCACTACATGGTGCATGACATTACCACTATCTGGTGCATGACGTTACCACTACCTGGTCTATGATATTACCACTACCTGGTGCATGACGTTATCACTACCTGGTCTATGACATTACCACTACCTGGTGCATGATGTTATCTTTACTTTAAGAAGCACGCAAAATAAAAGACTACTTCTTATTGAACAAGGAAACTTTTTAAGGTCATAACAATAGAAATTAATTGTGTAGATTTTAATTATTTAAGCTAGTCAATAGTTTAATATTATTTCATTCTTAGGATGCTGCAGATGCACAGTGTTAGAAATTTAGTTATGTAATAACTTACTTAAACTTGGAAGGTACTTAAGACCTTTCCAAATGGATTATGCTTTCATGCAAAGCAGTACTAAACAGAAAGCAGGCTTAAAATAAAAGTTAGAGTTTTGGAACATTTTTATGAGCATTCTACTCGCATAATGTGTTAGCTACTGTTATATAAGGCATAGAAAAAGATAAGAAAGAAATACAGCTACAGCTGAATAAAAGAAGTAAGGCTTACTACATAATTAACTTGTTTTGTATAGATTTTCACTTTGTCGATAACATCAAGGTTCTTCCCAGTTATAGTAATGGTTCTGCCACCACTGCAAAAATAGTAAGTACAACTGTATTTATTATATGACTTTTGTCACTTTGATGTACGTAGAATGCTTGGTATTCTTTGAAGAGCATACATTTTAATTACAAGGTCACTTCTGAGATATAATGCATTATTTTGTATTTAATTTTAAGACATGAACCAAATTATTCATGCAGGACAGCCTAGAAGATATAAAGTACTTAATTTCCAGTCTTTTTTTGTTTTAATTTCCATACTGTCTTTAGATGAATGTATGACTCACCAATAAAACGAATGCCACATCAAAGACTATGTATATGGTTCAGCATTATGCTGAGGGAATGTGTGTTTTGATGGTTCCAAGTAGGAATCCTCAATGTTAAACTACTAAGTTGTTGCTGCAGCCTGTCTTTGTTAGTTAACCTCAGCCAGTGGAGTGGCTCTGTCACACTCACGAACTCTGTGGTGGGGAGGGAAAGAGTTCTGAAATGTTTCTTCTCCAACAGAAACCTGTATACAGGCAATCTCAGCTATACATCTCTAATACGTTTTTTAAAACTATAATGTTATACAAAATGTCATACAATGGGACACCTATCTTTGAAATAGGGCAGATGTATTTGTGGAACCAATGCTTGCACAGAAAGCACTGCAACAAATACAGGGTGTAAAATGAAAAATGACTAATAGCAGGACAGTGTATACTTCCTGTAGTTCTTTTCACACATAGTCAGCTTAAACTTTTATGGTATATACTTCATGTCAGCTAATTAAATGGAAAACAGAGGCAGATTACTTCCACAGTTATATCCATCTTTGCAGCATGCCACATCAAAGACTTCACATATATGGTTTAGCATTATGGTAAATTAATGTATGTTTTGATGGTTCCAAGTAGGAATCCTCCACTTTAAATGTTATTTAAATGCAGACATACATACCGAACACATAGTTATATTGAACCTTGATTGTGACTACTATAAGTGCACACAAGTGCATTAACCATGCCATAGCCATACTGTGGTGCATCACTCCAGTAGTCGTGTGTATAATAACACCCTATCATCTAATATAATTTCATTACAGAAAGACAGATAAAACATCAGACCATTTCACACTTTAATGCAATGTGTACATATTTGTAATTGCAAGCATTTAAAAATTATGTCATCAACACTTGTAATATGACATTTGTTGATGACTAACCATTTCTCTGCATGTAGAAAATACAATAATTGACATTCTAAATACACAGTTATCCTCATCCATTGCTAATATGTTCATTAGATGTTTAATGCCAAAAGACCTCTGCAAGCATATATAGGCCATTTGGAATTATAAATCATTTACCTGGAAATCAGCTCAACACACAATAAAACTACTTCACACTGCCACACAAAGTTTCAGGAAAATGCTATTTTCACTTTACTTCCACACATGCACTGCCTTCTGGAGGTGCATGTGTACTTCCACACATGCACAGCCTTGTGACTGAGTGGCTCACTGCTCATGCAGCATGGAGCTTACCAGGCTCATACACTCTAATTTTGCAGCAAGCCTTGGCTGCCTCCCTCCATCCTCGGATTGGGACCCAGCATTAGCAGCTCACCTCCACCCCCCCTAAGGTCCATCCAGCACCAGAAATGGTAATCTTACACAGGCCATTTGGCATACTCTAAGGGATTCTCCCATCTGCACCATGGGACTATTCAAATTACAAATCTTAAGCTATTTTTCATTCAGACTAAGTAATGGTAAACTGCAAAGTATGGGTAGCAATTTGTCTGCACAGCTAAACGGAAAGTACTGAAAGGTCAACAACAATTATTATATACTGTATAAGACAGAAATGCTCTAAGAGATTTGTTGTAAGGAGGAATAATTAGAAGGCATGGTAACAGCAAGTTTGTCACCCGGTTCTGCAGACCAGTGGAATGCCAGGCTCCAGTGAGAATTTTCCTCTTCTGCAGTTGCCTGACCTTGGAAAAAGTAATAATTAGATGGAGTCATGGGGGCTAAAACTCCATGGAGTTGTGGAAGGCAAAGGTTGTTGGCAGTCTGTTTGTTAAGGAAAGTGGATTTAAATTCTCATTTATTTATTTATTTATTTGTTTATTTTTCATCAAAATGTTTTTATAAAGCTTTACTTGCCATTATTTATATGGATGAAGCAATATTTTGTCAAATAATTTATTAAAAATTATCAAGAAATGAAAAGTAGTTTCAACATCTTCTATAGGCTTTTGGACTTTTCAAAAGAAATAGAACATTTAGCAAAATTACCTGGCCCATGAAATATGTGGAGAAAGTTTATGACATTCAGGCATGGAAACATAAGATAAGAAAACATCATCATTCAGACATGTACTTCTGTCATAAGTTGCACACACTTTCTTGATATCCTTATAAGACCTGGGAGCAATGAATGTTAGTTGACCATCTTTGATTTCTTGAACTTTTGCCCTAAGTAAAGAAATAAAAATAAAATATAAATCAGCTTTCCAGTAGCAAATTCTGAAACTGCTCATGCCTTTTAATGCATTTGTTAATAATTTATTTGTTATCATTACCAACTTTGAGTTTATTCTTCAATAAACTTAATTTTAAGATAAAACTTGTATTTAAATTATCAATGTATAATATAGTAATTATCTATAATTTGCTTGGTGTTGCTGAGTCTGTGAATGTATCATTTTTCTTAGGAATGTACTGCCTCTGAGGTCATACCAGCTTAGAGAAAAGACAAATATAGTTATTCCCCTTTTTGAGCTGTCTGGACCTTGGAGGCAGTATATTTGCATGAAAGCTTAACATTTGGCCAGTTTCATTTGTTTTTGCCGTTGTCATCTGGCGCAGCATGGAGGCATGTTTTTTAAACTAGATATCAACCAATGAGCCAATCAGACATAGGCAGATCAAAGTACTTCTTCTAGTACTATTTTATTAAGAAAAATAGCATGGGATGGAAAGGAATGTGTATTTGATAAGTATTAAACAAGTTACAAGGAAGTAAAAGAAGAGAATATGCTTAAACAGCATTCCAACTGTATGTGCATGAGAATGTTGGGGATAATGAAATAAATACAATTAAGATGGAAAATATGGAGAGAAAAAAGGGGACTAGAAGAAACTGCTGGAAGAAAGAAAAAAATGCTTTAAACAATAATATGGGACTCTAATTCAGGATTTAGGGATAAAAGTGGAGAAAAGCATGGTGAATAGTCATTCCACTCACTCTCACTTAATATTGTGGATCAAGAGACCATTCTCCTGCTACAGACCAATTAATAATGAAGTAATCACTGGTTTTAAGGATATACAGTAATTGCACACTGCTGCTTCGGGTGTTAGCCAAAAATGGCCACATCCAAATAAACTTTACACTCAACAGCTGCAGATCAGAGCTATAATCCTTGGCCACCATAGTCTGAGTCCAGTTTCTTTCAGTGCAATCTTGCCAACAGTAAATGAAACTTTAAAAAAATATTGTGCATATGTATACACACAAACACACACAAAATATTTCAAGAAATGGTGCTAATGATAACTCCCCAGTACCAACACTGTCACCCCCAGTTCATGGTAACATTATGAGCATTTTGCCTCCCTAACAAATAAAACATAACTTACTGTTTACTTCTAAAATAGGTCAACCATTAACATTTTGATTTCTAGCATATAACTCTGAGCAGCTACTCTTCAACAGAAGGATCCCAAAACAGTGGTCAATAGATTAGATTTCAAAAGCCAAAAAATATTTAAAATTGAAGAATAAAATTATTCGGCTGTAATAAATAAAACAAAGCATTGCAACTGAAAAGTACATATGCAAAAAGGAATGCTGTTGCTCAAGAATTTTAAAATAAAAGTTTTGAACAAACAGATGACATGCAGCAAATTAACTAGTAGAGACCTTAACTAATTTTTTGCTAAAGCTGTACTGTGCCTTGTATGTCAATTGATTTCTAGGCCAAAATATAATCCACAGACCACCATCAGCTCTTCATGTGAGAGCAGGCAGCTCTGTCTCTTTGTGTATGCTCCTGCAGGAAAATTCGGCAGCTCATCAAGTGACAGTCTCTTTCTAAGCGTCAGTGGCAAGAAGTCCTGTGAGGCTGGGTTTGTGTTTTGGAAGGTACTTTCTTGTTTCACTAGTTCCATACTTCTGAAGGAAACTCCTTAACACAGTAAGACTCTTTGACCTAGAGTAGCATATCCAAGGAACATTTGACTTCAAGCACTGCAAAGGTGTGCATTTTGAGAAGCAAAGTTAGTTTCACTTTCATACTGTAGTACATTCACACAATAGTACATGTAACTTTTTTATATACAGTACGTACCTTTCTTTTAAATTTTGCATATTTACTGAAAATACATGTAGAACATAACTTACTTTTATCATTTAAAGAACTGTTTACATTTTAGTGCAGTTTTTGAAAGAATGGTTACATTTTCCAGGCTTATTACAGTTTTTCACATTTCTCACTCCTTCCTAGACTCAAGCAATTTTTGTTGTGAGTCCTCCTGAAATTAATCTTGGGGTTAAGAGAATTTATCTTAGAAGTCACACTGCTCAGTTTTTTCTTATGAAAGGCCATCTTAAACTTGCTAAGTCTATATTACTTGCAACACCCGCATGTTAGATGACCATATTATATATCTGTTAACCCTGTCTTCATCTTAGAAGCTTGCTATTTTGCCCATTGATTTTGTGTAGTCACTTCAGTAAGATCTATCATTACTATGAATTTCCTAACACAGAGATATGACTGAAGCTTCTGGATATCCCTCACTATTGCCAAACATTCCTTTTCCATGGCTGCATATGATTTTTCCCTTTTCTGAAGTCTAAAGCTAAGGTATATCACTGGTCATTATTTTCACTTTGAAGAAATCTCTCTTGAGTACAGCTCCAGGTCTTGGTTTGAAACATCTACATGCATGTTAAATGCATGCCTATAATTAGCATTAGCTAGTGGATAGGATCTACTCAAGTCTTATTTGAGGTTCTAGAATGCCTTACTCATAAGATGGAGTCCAGACCATCTTTTCTGACCTACGTTTCTAGTTAAGGTATGTGAGAGTTGTGTACTGTAATGATGGGAAACAGTTTCTTTAATACCTTATTGTCCCTGGCAAATGCCCTTACCTGCTTATTGATAATCAGGGTAGGCCATGCCTGGATAACCTTCACTTTGACAGGTCCTCATTGAATTTCTCCATCACCATGGAAGTGACAAAGGTAAGCTACTCTAGCAATTCTTACCTAGCATTTGATTGCCTTGATAGTCAAGTCATACATTCTTAATTAGCAGTTCTCTGACATGCTACATATGGTTTGCCAAGACTTGCTAATAACAGCTATATTATATGAGTCTAAATTACAACTTTGAACTAAAACAAGTTTGAACATTGTAATATTGAACCCTAAAGTCCAAAAGGTGAAAATACTGAAGCCACGGTACATCGACTTTTTTCCAGGGAAAAAAAAATGGTGAGCTGTTTTCGGGGCTTTGCTATGTCCTCCACTGTATTGCAATCTCAGAGCTGGTATATTTAAGTAGGGAGGATGTGGGGGTGCAGTCCCCCATATTGGGGGGTGTGGGGGCAAAGCCCCCCACTTTAGTTTAAGTTTAAGGTTAAAATTTTTTTTTGTCACAGAACAGCAATTTTTTTCCCTGGGGAAAACAAAATCACTTTTCTGTGTTTGCGGTTTTGTTGGGTTTTGGACTTTAGGGTTCGATATTACAACAATCGAACTTTTGTAAGTTCGTTGTTGTGATATAGACCCATATTATATATGCAGGCAAAAGCATAGACTCCAATCAGAGGTGTAGCTGTCTCAGTCAGTGCCTTTTGCTAGTCCTTGATCTAGCACCCAACCTCCTTGCTCAAAGTGAAGAACAAAACAAAAAAAAAAAAAAAAGGAAAGGAAAAAAGGACATCTGTAAATCTGCAGGATGCCAATTGCCTTCCATCCTGCGGACAGTACCCAGTCGCCCAGTCCACAGACTACCCCCAGTTCTTCTTCACGTGAAAGCAAAAAAAAAAGTTCATTTTTGATAGACTGCTCAAAGCAATCTAAGGCACATACCCCCTTTCAACCACATGCCTCACTCTACAGCACTGAAAGTACAAAAGTCCAAATAAATAAATAAAAATAAAGGACTTCTGTAAATCTGCAGGATGCCAGTTGCCTGGCTACCTGTGGACAGTAACAACAAAAAAAAAAAGGTCATCTCCAACAGACAAGCCCAATCACTTTTCCTCGCCATCTCCCAGACACAGATCTCCTCCCTCCTTCCACATCAATGAAAGTGCAAAAAAAAAAGGTCTCTTCCGATAGAATGCCCACAGTAGTCTGAAGCCAAGCATCACCCCCCCCCCCCCCTGTGAAGGCTCATGCCCCCTTCCTGCCAAAGCTCTTCACTGGAAGAGCAAAGAAAAAAGAAAAAAAAATGTCCACTCTGATAGCAGGCACAACACCTCATCCCAGGCACACACCCTCTTCCTGCCACAGCTCATCACTGGAAGAGCAAAAACAAAGACTGTTCCACTTTGATGCACTGGCTCTCCAAGCCAGCCAGATACACAGCACTCCCTGCACCTGATCTTCAGTGGATGAGCAGAAAAATAATAATAATTGTTACATTTTAAACTGTAAGAAGCCGTTTGCTACATTTATAGCAATTGCCTTGCTACAGCTTACCCCAGAAGTTGGCAAGTTGCTTTCTGTACCGGCATTCAGAAAAAACAAATGCAGGAATGGCACTTCATGATTGCACCCTTAAACACCTTGCACCTGTAGCAGATGCCCCCTTTGCCCTACTCTAGCTAGGTACTGACTCCAGCTCTTGCTGATATGTAATAGACCTGCATTTGGAACGTTGTTGGAACATTCTTTATTCCAGAAGGCATTTTGGTGAATTTATGCAAGCCAATAAGTGTAACAGATGCTGGATATTCTCTTTTTGCAGGCATCAATTGTAGCCATTAGCATTCCTTACTTTGGTCATTATTGGTCAGATACTTTGCCTCACCCAGCTCTTCTAAAGCGTTATCTATCTTGGGCATGGGTATGCGTCTACTTCTACATGATTGTCTAGTTTCCTGTGGTCTAAGCAGAACCATCTGTTTTTGGCACCAATACTATCAGTGAAGCTCAGAGAATATTGGCTTCCTGGATTACCATTACATTTAACACTTCCTCCTCCACTGTTGGCTTGACTTTCTCATGCATCCTTTAAGCAGCTTGTTTGATTGTCCAATGAGTTTTTTGACTACATAATGCTCTACAAGCTAAGTGCACTACATGTTAGAAATGAACATGTACATAAATTCAGCTAGAATCGCACAGATTTCTTGAACCTGACAGTATCCATCGAGGTTTCAGTTTGAGTCTCATTTAAGACCACCAGATCCACCTCAGATGCCTATTGTAACCCACAGCAAATATTAACTTCTACAGTTTTTTGCAATGGTGAGGCTTAATCATACTGACATGGGTTTGTGTTTTGTCAACTCCATATCATAGTCAAAATCAATTACTTTTCTCACAACAGAGAAAGTTCTCTCCTGTGCTGCATATAGCTTGCTTTGATGAACTGGAATAAATATTATTACCTTATGTCTAATGGCATACTCTCAGGCTCTTGATGTCCTTCTGTACTAAACTCTTTGTTGCTATTGTACTTGTGGGTGGTACTTTTGTCCCAAGCACACATGCTCATTATCATATATTCACCAACAGGCTGCTTATGAGAATCACATTCACTATCCCACTCATCACAAATTAACATTAAAGGACCCAAATCCTGTGAACATATACTACCGCACATGGTGAAAAACCTGTGGATTCTTGGGGCACTCCAAAGTCAGCATGTACCTAGTGTCAAAGTCTGCCACCACCAAGATTTACCTTTTACCTGTGGTAACTGGCTTACCAAAAGGCCCAGAAATATCCATGATTACCCCCTGAAATGATTCCTTGTTATCAGGCAACAGCACAAAGCAGCTTTAGCTCTTAGCCTTGCCTCCTATCTTGCCAACCTTTTGACACTGCTTGCAGGTCTTGCAATTCCCTCTCATGTGTTTCGCAATGCCTAATCAGTAAAAGTTCTGTGCAAGCATCATTGTTGTAAACTTTATGTGTAAATGGCCTGAGTAAGGAATATTATGGGCTATGGCCAGCAGTGACCTGTAGTAAGCCCTTTGGACTAACATCTGCTGTATCATTTTCCTTTGTAATCCTCCTTTAGGAGTCCATTGCTCATACAATAATTCCTTATCTCTGTACAGTCTCCCTCTGCCCTTGAGTGTCAGGAATGTCACTGACTACCTCCCTCAATCCTAGAATATGAGATTTAAGACTTATTTATTTATTTATTTATTTGTCTTTGTTGACTGGGAAAGTCAGACTGGGGAGAGCCCATTTTTATTGGAGGCCTGGGTAGAAAAGCTCCACCACAGTATATTTATATTAACAAGTAAATTTCAGACAGTTATTAGAAAAAAAAATGCCAGTTACATTTCTCATGAAACAACAAACATACTTATAATACAGGTATGTACAGTACAGAGATGTGTTCAGTGAATTCCATTTTGTACACACACACTTTTATTGCTGACCCCCACCCACCAGACATTAAAAAACTGGATATGCCTCTCAAGCTGAGTTCAGTAAGTACTGGTGGGATACAGTGGTGAAAGCTTTGGAAAAGTCCAGGAACACAGTTGGCACTGGGTTATCATCATTCCTATGCTGGTGTAGAGTGTTGGTGAAGTGAAGGAGGGTGGTGGTTCTGCTGTTGTGAGGTCCAAACCATGCTGTGTTTCTGAGAGTAGATTGTTTGAAGTTAGGTGATATAGAAGCTCTGCAGGAATAAATTTTGAAGTATTTTTGATAGGGGAGAGAGGATTGCAATGGACCTCTAGTTATTAAACTCTATAGATGTTCCACCTTTGTGTAAAAATATAATAATAGATTTTGCAGATGGAAGGAATGTATTTTTTGGATATAGCTCTATTTATCAATATAGAGAATGGAAAAATAATTGCATCTGCAGCCATTTTTAAGTAGTCTGAGGTGAGCTGGTCAGCAGCTAGGGTGATTGGTTTTGGCTTATGTAGGAGTTTTTAATGGCGGAGGTAGGTACTGGGCTGAAGTCAAATAGGTGAGAATGTTTAGCAGAGGCTGGTGGTACTGAGAGACAGAGTAATGAAAGTATTAATGTCTGTGAGGGACAATATAGTCTGCATAAAATAGTTGTTAAACTGTGTGTAAATTTAATCAGCATTATTATTATTGGATGTAGGGGTGGGGGTGGTAATTTGGCCCAGGTATAAAATTTTGTTTATGGATGTCCAGAATAGTTTTGGGTTGTTTTATTTTAGAGGATGTTATAATATGTTTGCTTGTCATGTTTTATTTGGCATTTTGTGCTATTCCTTAGTTGCCTGAAAACTAGAACTGTATTTTGTGTTCCGTTTCTGAGACAGTCTTTCCAGGCTTTGTGCCTGTGCCTGCCTCAGTTATTTATCAACCTTCCTAGTTCCCCTTCCAATGAAAATATAGTTTTTTGACAACTGTATCTAAGATTGAGAATTATTGCTATTAACCTTGTCTACCCCTGAAGCATCTCCTTGTCTAGTATCTTTTGACAGTTGGTACTCAGGTTTAGGCTACTCCTACCTATATCTTTCCATGGAGTAACCACTTTAGTATCTTACTGAGGTGGACTGATTCTCTCCATTCATGGCTACATATAATTGTGTTAAACAAGGTACTGTGTCATAAAAGTTAGTATCTTTTAACAGTTGGTACTCAGGTTTAGGCTACTCCTACCTATATCTTTCCATGGAGTAACCACTTTAGTATCTTACTGAGGTGGACTGATTCTCTCCATTCATGGCTACATATGATTGTGTTAAACAAGATACTGTGTCATAAAAGTCTTTACTATTTTAGAATATCTGCAGAGGTATGAAATAATGCCACCCATAGCCGGCGTTAGGCACCCACCAACCCCATGGCCACAGGGAGCCCCCAATTATCTACCCACGTATGAGGGCCCCCATATGAAGCAGCCGTGGGTTTCTCCATCTCTTCCACTCCTTGCTTGGTGCCTCATTCATTCAGCTGTTTAGCGCCATTGCACAATTCTGTTTTTTTTTCCCCTGAAAGAACTTGCTTCCTTGACTGTTGCAGCCAATCAGGTCCCTTGCTTTACTTGTAAGCTGCACTCAGTCAGGTCCGCTTCAGTGAAGCAAGGAACCTGATTGGCTGCAGCAGTCAAGGAAGCAAGTTCTAGTTTCCTGATTGGCTTTGACATAATATGAGGTCTGTTGGGTCAGTTCTGTTGATTATCGGCATTAAGCACACATCTGAACTGCCCAGATTTTTTAAGACTATCCAGATTTTTGCTTTATATTTTTGGTTTGTTCTTCATAAAATTTGTGGTTTTCTTACACATCAATGTGTACTGAAGTCACTAAATAATGGCAGACATTTAGGTTTCAGACTTTATATCCTTCCGAAAATGTATGCTAAAGCAAAGCATGAAAGCAAGTTTGTAAGTTTATCTTCTTCTCTTCTTCTTTTTTTTGGCTTTTCCCGGTTAGGGGTCACCACAGCGGATCACTGTCCGCTCATGATTGGCAGTGGAGTTTTATGGTGTCGAGTTGCCAGCCCAGTGCCCAACCTTCCACAGAAGGCACACACATGCACGCACTCATGCCTAGGGCCAATTTAGTGTGTCGAATCCACCTACAGCATGTCTTTGGGATGTGGGAGGAAACCGGAGCACCCGGAGGAAAACCACGCGACCACAGCGAGGACATGCAGACTCCGCACAGAAGGCACCCCAGCTAAGGATCAAACCAGAGAACCTCTTGCTGTGAGGCAGCAATGCTAACTGCTGCACCAATATTTAAAAAGTGTCCCTATTTTTAAGCCTTTGTACCCCCATTATTTTTGGCTTTGTCCAGATTTTTCAGACTAAGAGGTTGAGAAGTATGCTGTGAGGATAGATGGAGGATGCAAGTTTTCCTGGAACGACCATGGGACCAGCAAAGCATCTGTATTTTAACTGCCCTTGTAAGGGCAATTGCTAAAAGATCTGAAAAACTGTCCTTTTGAGGGAAATTTAAAAGGGCTGAACTGGTCTGGTCTGTGTAGGAGAAGCAAGCAGAGGATTAGTAGCAGCCTTCTATCAACTGCAGGAAATGTAAGTTGCTGGGTTTATTTTTTACTTTATTTTTTGCTGGGGGGGGGGCAAGGAAACCAAGGGAAAGGATTGTATAACTTTTTGTGAGGGGCTGTGGTTGTAACAGTTTTATTTTATCTTTTGTCCAGAATTCTTCTGCTAAGAGACTGAGGAAGGAAGGCTTGTTTGTAATTAATGTCCAGATCTGATGTTTTTTATCTAGTCTTGCATAAGAATATTCATTATTGCATTTTTGTTTTGTGTACAATTGTGCTGAAATATTGGTTGGGGGGGTAGTGGCTGTGAGAATGCTGCAGAATATGCAAATGTTTTAATGTATACCAATGCAAACCTTGTTCTGCTAGTATCTTTTGTGTATACCAGCAATGTCTACAACTATGCTGATGCTACACATTTGTTCTACGATAATTTTGTACTCTGTCCGGAATTATTGTGCTGAGAAGTTGAGAGGGGAGTTAGTGGCTGTGAGAATGTTGCAGAATATACAGCTGTTATTTTAATGTATACTAATGCAAACCCTGTTATACTAGTATTGTGTATACTGGCAGCATTTACAACTATCACTGATGGTACGCCTTTGTTCTATGATCATTTTCTGCTTTGTTTAGAGTTATTGTGCTGACAGGTTGGTAGGGGATTTTACGGTCTGTGAGAATGTTGTGCAATATTCAGATATTTGCCTGGTATTTATCTATTTTCATTAAAACATGTGGGGTTATGCAATGCATTTTACTGCAAAATCTTGTTATTCCAGCATGTTTATTTGCTGATAAGCACATTGTTTTTTAATGTTATACCTTTGTGTTTTTATTTTACTTTCACTTTATCCAGATTTATTGTGCTGAGACAATGGGGGGTAGGGGCTATGAGAATTCTGCAGAATGTACTGTAGTGATGCCTTAATGCGTGCCAGTGCAACCCCTGTTCTATCGAAGGTGATCACAGTAAAGGTTCAAACTAGCCCTGGTATTACGCCTTTGTTCTGCAGGTTTTTTTGGCTTTGTCTGGAATTGTTAAGCTGCGATGTTAGGAGAGGGATAGGGACTGTGAGAATGTTGCACAATCTTTAGATGTTTGACCTGTATTTTTGGTCTATTAGTAATCAAAAATGTGAATTCACAAAATGCATGCTACTGGAAAAAATTGTTATTCTACCATTCTACCATCTTTATTAGTTCATAACCACAATGTTTTAAATCCCTAATGTTACGTCATTGTCTCTTTTTTGTACCTCCTCTAGAATTGGGGGACTATGAGAGGTATGCAGAATGTACTGATTATTTTAATGAATGCTAATGCAATCCCTGTTATTCTAATATCTTTCTTTAGCAATGCTTGTAACTATCCTTGATGTTATACCTTTGGTCTGCAGTTATTTTCAGCTTTGGAGTTATGCTGAGAGGTTAGGAGGTTGGTAGGGGTTGTAAGAATGTTGCACAATGCCCAGATGTTTGTTAGTTTTGGTCTGTTCTTCAAAAATGTGGGGTCACACAACCCATAGTACAGGAAAATCTTATTCTAGCATCATTATTAGTTATTATTAGTTTATAAGCCCAGTATTTTAAATTCTTAGTATTCAATCTTACTGTAGTGCTGTCTTCATCATGTGTGGGTGTGTATGTCCTGTGTGCAAGTCTGTGTAGCTGTCTGTCTTGTGTCTCTGTCCTCTATGAGGGAGTCTGTGTGGATGTCTTTGTGTACCTCTGTGGGACTGGCTACCTTGATGCAGTACAGAGACTTGCCATAATGTAACAACATTATAACTAAATGCCAGTCAATGTGTGTGTGTGTGTGTGTGTGTGTGTGTGTGTGTGTGTGTGTGTGTGTGTGTGTGTGTGTGTGTGTGTGTGTGTGTGTGTGCACATCTGTGAGTGGCTACCTTGCTGTGGTACAGGGGCTTGTTGTAATGTAACATTGGTACTAAATGCCAGTCAGTGTGTGAACCTCTGTGTGGGGCTACCTTGCTGTGGTACAGGGGCTTGTCATAATTTATTTATACTAAATTTTATTTATTTAACATTTATAGACCTGGAAAGTCTGACTAGGACAGAGCCTATTTTTAGCAGAGGCCCGAGGAGAAACACTGCAGAAGCATGACTTTGGAATGTGGAAGGAAACCCACGCAAATGCAGGGAGGACATGCAGACTCCACACAGAAGGCACCCCAGCTGAGAATCAAACTGAAGAACCTCTTGTTGCGGGGCAACAACATTAACCACTGCACAGTCCCAGTCAGTGTGTGTGTGTACAATTGTGAGTGGCTACCTTGCTGTGGTACAGGGGCTAGTCATAATATAACATTGGTAGTAAATGCCAGCCAGTGTGTACCTTGACATTTCAAGTTTTTTTAATGGTCTGAATGTAGTAACACTACACAGTGATTGTTAAATGGTGCTGCATGAGCTTGATAGTGAAGAGGGCATGATGGCAATGTGGTCACACTTTTATATTCTCCTAGGTAGGGCCCCCAACTTGAAACTTGCTGGGGGTTCCCCAAAATGCTAGCACCAGCCATGATGCCACCTGCTTGTCTGCCTGTCCCCTCTCAGTCCAAATTAACTCTGGCCAATGCCACCTGAAAAGGTGTCCCTTCCATGGCCAAAACAAGATTTGACTGCCCAGGCAAGTAATATTCCTGACTAACAAGTGTAGGATTGACAATAGTTATGTCTGGTGCAGTATCACTCACAGCCATGTTTTGTTCCCTCTACCAAGATAGGATAGAGGTCCTTTTGATTATGTAGAGCAGCTGCAATTTCAAGACAGACTACTTTTGTTATGTACATCTACTCCTTCACATGACATGGCTTTTGTTCTCCACTGTGTAAATGTAGATATTTAGACAATGCATGCCCCCTTTGGTTACACAGGAAATACTTTACTCCAAGAACTTGATGGATACTTCAACCAGTATTTTACCCTCTGCTTGAACAACCTACTATGAAGATTTAGCATGCTGCTATGGTTTCCTTTAGGGCACATGTAGTGCTGCATAGCCCATATAATGCAATTGTGCCCTGTTTTGTAGAAAGAGATTGCCCTGTCTTATAATTTCCATAGCAATGATCTGTTAACCAGCTTCTCATACCATCAGGCAAGGCACTAAGTGATTGCTTTCTTATAATATCTCCCAGCATTTTAAAAGGAGTAACATGAAAGTAAATGTTATTTTCTGTAATGAAATCTTTAACAAAGTCTTCTGCTGTTCTTCTATGTTCTCTAAAGGTTTTACCATAACTTTCAGGAATAACTTTAAAACAATTAAATGACCAGTGTTTATCATAATTACAACAGCCTGTACCAGTAATTTCAGTAAAATAATTCAGTGCCTTTCCCATGAGCAGAAGTATTAAAAACCTCAGCATTTGCTTTGGTCTATTTGGTTGTGATTACACACTGTTTCAAATGGCAGAATAAAATAAAATGTATTCCCCTCTTTATACAAGGCTGACCTTCACCTTGTGGGTTCAGCTTTTAACCCCATTATGTAGGTGTCGTTGACACTGAGCCAGCATCTCCTATTCCTTGTATGCTGGTGGTGCTTCTCCATGTCTCCTCCTGTTCCTTTTCTCTCTGCTATTGCTTTATTTGCATCTCACGTTGTTTCATTCTCTCACCTACTTTGAGGTGCTGCATCTCCAGTTCCATATCCAGATTTTTAGTTTAGTTTGGATGTTTTGATCATCTTGGTATGGTCCAAGTTGCTTTGCTGCATGTTCCGTACTTACTACCACTATACGGTTGTTTCCAGTTACAGTGGAATGAGTCTTAACCGCACCTAAGGTGGCTACCATTTTATAATTTGTCATAGCAGCATGTAGAATTCCTTTGCTTTTCACTGCATGATTAATTCCATTACTGACATTTTTTTCATACCCCACAGAGCTCAGTTCTACATGCTTCCTACTTACTCTGACAAAAATAAAATAAAATGAAATAACTGCTGTGTAAGGTGTTTTGCTATAAACGCATATTGAAGCTGCAAATGTATGCACTCTTTCTAGGGACAAAAGAGTTTTTCAGGCTATAGATGTCCAATATGAAATATCCTCATTATTGCCTACTAAAAGTATATGATGGGCAGGTGCTACAGTCTCACAATCTGTACTGCTCTTTCCAATTTATATATGAGGTGAAAGGGTATATGAACCTGAACTGCTGCCACCAGATAGTATATAAGGATCATGGGTATGGACTCTTGATCTACACTGCTGAAAGCCAGTGAATATGTATTGACAACTGGCAACTAGCCTTAAGTGTATACATTAAAAGTGCTCTGCTATCTTGGTGATAGCCATCAACTGCTACACCCCAATGCATTTTGTACTGCACAAATGCAGATTAGAATAATAATCCCTAATATATAAGGAGCTTAGCCTTAAGTGTGTATGTCAAGTAAGCACTGTTGCCTTGGGTTTCATCCAGCATGAGGGACACTGAAGTAAGCAACATAGTTATGAATGCTGGTATCCCAGGAAATCAGCCACCTTTGTTTCTTCCCTGTGCCTTTCAGTGGTGTCTTACAAACAATGACTGCATCTTGGCTAAACCTACTTTGCATTCACAAACTCAGAAGGTCTTCCATGAGGAGCTTAAATACCCACTTAGTTGTCAACCCCCTTCTTCTTGTATGGTAGCATGTTGCCATCACATAGACTAATCCAGAACAGCAAATTCAATATTACTGACAGTCTTAAACTGAAACAACTATCCTATTAATTTATGAAAAATATAGCTGAGCAGTCTATCTCCAAGAAGAAGATGCCAACAGTTATAATTCTTTAGCTTTGTGTCATTATTCTTCTATAAATAAATAACCAGCCAAGCTTTTGAATTTGAAGTTCTTTAGTTAAAGAAATTATGCATTACAGTTTGAAATTTAAGTATACAGTCAAATATTCTTTTGTAAAAAGGAATGAAAAATAAAATATTTTAAATGGAGAGATGGCATAAGAAAAAAAGACTAGCAGCTTGCTTGTTTTACCAATACAAATAATCAACTAAAACAATGAGTAACAAGGTCATACAGAAAAACTAATCAGTAAAAATTAAAAGAAAAAAAACAGCCAAGCTAGATTTTCCACTGTGTGATTCCTTCAAACATTGTATATTAGAGATAACATAAGATATATACAAGTGACCCCTTAAAGACATCAGGTGTTTCAGCTATATGGCAGTTCTGAATGCCCTTGACTTTTTCCTTTTTAAGCTGTTATAGGCAAACTCAGGCCAATAAAGCCAAATACCACTAACTGGGCATGCATGTTTCAGCCTTCTTATAGCCTCGTCAGCACAGCATAAGTGGAGTGTTTGGCTAACATTTGGAAACACAGGGTCTATAACCATTAGAATTTCTGCAAAATATCCCAGCTAATAAAAACAATGAGTAACAAGGCCACACAGAAAAAACAATCAGTAAAAACTAAAAGAAAAAAACAGCCAAGCTAGATTTTCTACTGTGTGATTCCATAAAACCTCATTATTGGTAACATGGAATATATGCAAATGACCCCTTAAGGACATCAGGTGTTTCAGCTATATGGCAGTTCTGAGTGCCCATGACGTTTTTTCTTTTTAAGTCTGTTATGGACAAATTCAGGCCAAATAAAGCCATCAAACAAAAATGTGCTATTATGCAGCAAATGGTTGTATGAAAGTACAGACAGTTCATAAAAAAAAAAAAAAAAAAGATAAAATAAAATAATCGGTTTGCTCCTCTATTGGACTGAATCAAGCACTGTCTTCTGTGGCTGTGCAATCCAATCGTAGCATTCCTTTCCACATTCTGAGCAGAAGTAGACAGATGTCAGTCTGGTATCACCAGCATGGGTCTTCCTGAGGGCTCTCTTATCCTTTGCTTTACCTGCCAAGGTGGTTACACACATAAAAAGAGATTTCTTCACTTCCTATTTCCAGGCAATCTTGTCAGAGGAGACAGAATGCCAGTTGTTCACGCTGATGAAGAGAACACTGAGGTCACACCTGCATATGTCCTTGTAGCACAATTTGGGTTGTTCTTTCAGCCTCTTTCCAGACACCAGCTATCCAAAAAGGAGGTCTTTAAGTATTCAGCCATCTATAATGCATGAGGCATGACCCAACCAATTCACACATATCTGTTTCAGGAGGGTGAACATGGAGGTGGTGCCCATCCTCTCAAGCACTGTGCTGTTGAAGATCTTGTCCTGCCATGATTTACCAAGTATGTGCCTAAGGCATTGCATATGGAATACAGTGAACTGCTGCTCCTGTTTTGAGCACAGAGTCCATGTTTCACTGGCATACAGTCATGTGTTCAAACACAGGGTGTGTGAACCTGCACCTTGCTGTGCACAGTGAGCTTCTTATTAGCCCCTACCCTGTCAGCCTGGAAAACATTGGGGTAACTTTTCCAATGCTATCACGTGACACGTTATCAGAGATTGTATAGTCTAGGTAAATGAACTCATGGACAGTCTCTAGCTCCTAGTCATTCACCATGATTAATGGCTCATTGCCCATATTTTGGCCCATCACCTGGGTTTTCTTTAAACTGATTATGAAGCCAAATTCCATACATGCATCTGCAAAGCGATTCATGAGTGACAGGAGTTTTTGCTGAGTGTGAGCAACAATGGCTGCTTCATGAATGAACAGGAACTCCCCTGGATGCTTCCTAAGAACCCTGGTCTTCAGTCTATGTCAAAACAATCTGAAGAGATTGCTGTCCATTCTGGTTCAGAGAAAAATACCTTCCATAGCAGGTCCAAAAGCAAATTTCAGCAGAACTGAAAAGAAGATATAAAACAATGTTGGAGCCAGTACACACCCCTGCTTTACTCCACTGTGAGTCTCGAAAGGTTTGGATATGGATCCGTCATACATAATTATTCCCTTCATGCCTTCATTGAAGGCCCTGATAATGCTAAGTAATATTGGAGGACAGACAATCTTTGCCAGAATCACAAACAGACATTGCCTACTGATGTAGTCAAATGCCTTGGTCAGATCAATGAAGTCAATATATGGAGGTTTGTTCTGCTCCCTGCAGTTTTCTTGTATTTGCCTAACAGAGAAAACCATGTCTATAGTACACCTTCCAGCTCTGAACCCACACTGAGACTCTGAGTAAACTATCTCTGCAAGAACACTAAGTCTCTTCAGGGCAACATGTGCAAACAGCTTTCCCATGGTACAGAAAAGGGAAATACCACAATAGTTGTTACACGCACATTTGTCACCCTTATTTTTATAGATAGTAACTATGTTTGCATCCCTTATATCTTGTGGTACAGTACCTTCTCTCCAGCATTGTCAAAGCAGTGATTGCAGCTCTGAGATTAGGATACTGCTGGTACATTCAAGGATTTCTGAGGGAATATCATCTTTCCTGAGGGATTTTCCTGAAGAGAGTGCTTTTAGTGCATCATTGAGTTCCTCCAAGGTGGGCCCAGCTTCAACTTCAGTCATAGTTGGCAGAGTTTCGATGGCATCTAGGGCTTGCACCATAACTACGGTCTCTGTGGCATACAGCTGCACCCAGTGTTCCATCTGCTTGATTTTGTCCTTCAAGACCTCACCTGTGGCCTACTTAAGTGGAGAAATCTTCCCTTGTAAGAAATCTTCCCTTGTGATGGCTAATGGCTTGCTTGATCCCCTTCCCTAGGCACCATATTCAACCGAAGCTTGAGTACTGACTTTGTCCCAGCTGAGTGGAGGACAGCCACTGTCATCCCTTTACACAAAGGTGGAGTATCCACCGATCTGGGAAATTATAGACCCATCAGCCTAACTAGCCTGATCTGCAAGGCCATGGAACAGATTATCATGGACCTCATTAACAAGGACATTGGCAACTTCCACACACTTGATCCCACACAGTTTGGCTTCATCAAGGGGAGGTCATGTCTGCTAAATTGTGTTGACTTCTTTGAGACAGTCACCAAAGCCATGGATAAGGGGAAGATGGTGCACACCGCTTACCTTGACCTTGCCAAAGCCTTTGACACTATTCCCCACTTGGGCATAATATATAAACTCTCTCAACTAGGCATCAATCCATATGCTACCAGATGGATAGCATACTGGCTCACTGATAGAACCCACATAATCAAAATAGGGGAAGCCACCTCAAGCAGTAGACCTGTAACAAGCGGTGTACCCCAGGGTTCGGTCTTGGGGCCTCTGTTATTTGGAATATACTTTTCTGAGGTGCAGGCCACGACCAGTGGACTATGACTGACAAAATTTGCAGATGACTGCAAGCTGGGTGCTGTCATCAATTCCCCTAGTGACATGGACATCCTCCAAGAGGGTCTCACTCAGACAAATGATTGATGCCAGAAACATGGCCTCAAGCTGAATACCAAAAATGCATCATCATCTGCTTTGGGGAGACTGATGTCCCCACAAATTATCACATTAATAACAACATCATAAGCACTCAATCAGTAGTGAGGGTTTTGGGAACCCAGGTTGATAGCAACCTGACTTATGACCACTATGTTGCTTCCATTGTACAGTAAGGGTATATCATATAGGGACAAGGAAGTCATAACATCCCTGTATTTTTCCCTTATAAGGTCCATTAACGAGTACAATGCCCCTTTCGGCATGTACCTTACAAAGCACATGCAGCAGCTAGAGAGACCACAGAGGTTCCTCACCAGGAGAATCCAGGGCCTCAGACATCTACCATACACAGTAGGCTAAAATCCCTATCCCTCTACTTGGTTTCATACAGACTCTTCAGAGGTGACATCTGTCTGGCATACAAGGTGTTCATGGACCCCCACCTTAATGGGACACCAGCAAGCGCACATAATGTAATGCAGCAGGTCTCCCAACAGCAGGCTCTGTCATTCCGACTCTGTTGTTGTGACTGGTGTGAACGTACATCTCCTCGCACTCGTTGAGGAGACATAGAAAGAGAGACAGAGGAGGAGTGATTAGAGGTGTAGGCCCTGACCTTGAGCAGTATCCTACCTTGACTTTCAATGACACCTCAACCAAGAGAACCAGACAGAGACAACATGATCAGCTTTCATAATTGGCTTTAACTCTAGTGTCATTGTCAGGGGATCCACGTCAGTCTGTCTGATCCGATGCTGCCTGGGCCACGCCCGCTGAGCCGCTTAAGGCTCCCACCCACCACCCTTTGGGCTTCCTGATATA
The DNA here is from genome assembly GCF_019279795.1 of Protopterus annectens. Classification (NCBI taxonomy): domain Eukaryota; kingdom Metazoa; phylum Chordata; order Ceratodontiformes; family Protopteridae; genus Protopterus; species Protopterus annectens. The sequence continues at coordinate 225,288,337 of NC_056745.1, forward strand.
AGGCTCTTGCCATGCCACCCCATAGTGCCTTTTTAGGCAAGGCTCAAATTCTAAACCTACCACCCTAGAACAAAAAAAAAAAAAAAAAACTAATGGTGCTGCTCAAATGCAGAAGTCTCAACCTCAAGATGCACGACTCAGGCTCCTCACAGTCAGGATGGAGATCATCGATCTTTCTGTGACTGAAACCTGGTTCAAGGCTCCGACGACCACCCCCGCACCATCAGGCTTTACGCACTATCATGCCCCCCAAAAAGACAACACCAAGAAAAGGAGGGGGGGTCTATATTCATCAATCACACTTCATCCAAGGAGTTGGTGGCAGCGCATGATGCATCGGAAACCATCCAGGTGTACTAACCATAGGCAAGAAGACTCTGGCAGATTGCATGCATGCAGCCACCCTCTCAATCTCTCAATCACCTAACCTCACACTGCTTTCCTGAAAACACTGGAGGGTATAAATGTAAACACCACACCATCATACTAGATTGATTTCACAACCCGAATATAGACTGGGATCACTACTCAGCCCCAACACTCTAGCCCAAAGGCTCCTGTTGCTAAGACAAAGGACAATCATAAGGCCTTCTTTAGCTATTATGTTAGAAACCTGGGAGGAAACTCCCAGATATGCTCAGCCTTTGTGAAAGACTGCTGCATATCTGCAAGTCAAGTTCCACTCAAGCAACCCACATGCGTGGCCTCAACCTGGTCTTTGACAGCAACAAGACTTGCTGGTGGGACAAATTTGTGCCCCAGAGACTCCCCCATCTATGGAATAGACTCCCTCTCCACATCAAGCAGAGTACCACTTTACCCCTTTTTAAGCGCAACCTGGATAACTGGATGGGAAACGGAAAATATACCCCTGGGACTCCACCCATGTCCCTGCTGGACAGGGGCATTGGGTGCTGATTTGTCTAAACATGGGCTAAACTCTTGGCTAGGCTTATAAGGACCTCAGGACCAATAGCCAAGTAGCCTATGATCATATGAACCATTATACATTCTTTTCATGTTACCAATGCCTGCAGCCTGCTGAATCTAGAAGCAAAGTTGGAACTAATAATCATTTCCTTTGCACATGACTGAGCTACCTGCTGCACTTGACTCCAAGCACACTGGAGTGCCTGCAAGTTCTCATTGGGTAAAGACACTGCCTGTCTTGTCTTCACACTTGCATATTTTTGAAGGGTCATGAGTCTTGTCTATGTCAATGCATGGCCTCTCTTACTTTTTAGAGTGAAAGAACCATTGTGTCTGGATGTTCACCTTACTATACATGAGCAAGTGGTTTGTATCACATTCTGCTCTGTGGTAACTGAGGGTTACCCTGACATTACCTAAACTGCTGCATTTGGTGAGGACAAGTTCAAATTGGTGTCAATGTTTCTATCTTGTGTGCCTCCGTGAAACTTTGTGCTGGTGCTTGACATTGAATAAGGTGGTGGTTATGCAGAGGTCATATTGGGAACAAAGTTTAAGGTGAAGCTGTCCATTTTTATTCATTTTTACTGTTCCAAAATGTCCCAGGCAAGTTGGCCAGCTATGATGGACATTGCCAACACTTGCATTAAAATCACCAAGAATGAATGATGGTTCATGGGAAGGAACCTCACTGATGGGTAGAAGTTAAAGTAGGAGCATTGATGCAGAAGACATTGATCATGGCCTCTGGTGTTTGTAGGTGAATTTTCAGCAGTCTCCCATTTCCCATATTTGATGATATGACTGAGCCAGTGATAAGTTGTGTCTGATTGTGAAACTAACACCATGTTCCCTGCTGTCTTCTGGAAACTTCCCATGCCAGGAAAAAAGTAATTTCTTTCTCCCTGAGACATTGAATGGATGGTAGCCTTGTTTCCTGGAGAGCCACAATGTCCATCTGCAATATGCTCAACTCATTGTTAATGACTCTGGCCTTCTGAGGATTACTGATGTTCTGTAGATCTTCTGTAATGCCTGTAGTAATGGTCTTTAAGTTCCATGGGTCTAGCCTAAAGGTTAGTTTATTTTGTTGCTTTTTTGTTTTTCCAGGTCTATGATTACGGATCCACCTGTTGGGGATTCCCTAACCCCCACACACCCAGTGGAGCAAGTGGACCATGGAGAGGCAGCGCCTATTTGGCTGGGGATGCCCAGCTTAAGGTGGGCGATAGCTGCAAAATTAGATCAAAGGATCTTTCTAACCTTCTAAAGCAGCCCCTGGTGCCTCACTCTATTCCAGCTGAGGGCATTGGCTTATTACCGGTAACTGTTACTTCCCATGTTGTGTAACTGCTCACAGAGCAAAGCTGGGTTGTCCTCTCCAGTGCACAGGCCTGGGCACATGAATTTGAGGAAACAGCTGATGCCCAACAGCAGGTCCCCCCTCTCCACACTACTAATGTAATCTGAGGGGAAAGGCAAGGCCAGTACAACTTGGCATCAATGTCATCGCAGTAGCTGCCAAAATGAGGTTGAGTACAACCTCAAACTGCCTTATGGACTCCATCTCCATATTTATCTTCGGGGTTTACTCCCAAAGCCTTCACTATCACTAGGTATTGCCACAAGGCTGCAGGGGTTTTAAATCAGAGTTTACCTTCTCCTAGTTAGGTTGCTTCCCCAGGCTGATGAGCCTCACCTGCCCGAGACTGCACATAATACAATTAATACGAGTAAAGTGAAATTTTGTTTGTGACTGTTTTCAGATATATGTTGTACAAGAAAGACAGGTGACAGTTATAAAAGTCACTGAAGAAAATATGTCTAGGTTTCATTATATTTAAGGGAAAATGCCAAATCAGAAGAAATTGGCTATTAGAAAATATTTGTCACAGTTTATAACATCAGTTTTATGAAGTATATAGTATATATTATATAGGCACAAAGAAACATAGTCCACAAAACTGATCATGAACTTTGTGTGGAATAAGTTGATCACAGTCTAGGGCATATCATGTGTGCTAATTCTGTAATAGTAATATTACAGCCTAGTTTAGTAGATTGGAGCATATAGATTGGAGCTAGGCCACGGTGGTGCAGCGGTTAGGATTATCGCCTCACAGTAAGAGGCTCTACAGTTCGATTCTCGCAGGAGCACCTTCTGTGCAGAGTCTGTATGTCCTCCCCGTGGTTGAGTGAACTTTAAAGACATGCAGGTAGGTGCGTGAGTGAGTGGGTGTGCCTTTCTTGAAGGTTGGGCGCCAGGCTGGCAACTCAACACCATAAAAATCCACTGCCAATCATAAGTGGACCAGTGATCTGCTGTGGCGACCCCTAACGAGAAAAAGCCAAAAGGCATTACTACTTTAGTAGATTGGAGCTGCAATCAGCCTAGGTAATGCCTGATCATACCATGGTGCCATATGTGGAATTGTGCTGTATTTCAATGTACTAGAAGACAGCAGAACTGGTGAAACACCCATTACTTGGATAAGCTCACACATAGTTTAATTTATGCCTGATGTATAAGGCCAACAGATAGGCTTGTAGGGAGACAGACAAAAGACAGTATTTTCACACAAGCATATACTTTATACATACACTGTACAATGCACATATAATGATAATAAAGATTTACACTATACTTACGTAACTTTACTTTCTAGTCAGGGATGCCCAAATCATAGGGATCTATAGCACCACCAAATTCATTTACTAACTTGCTAAAAACAGTTTGGACAATACTATTACAATTATATGCAGTGAATTAATAAGTATTAGCAATAAAAATAAATGTCTGTTTACAATTCCATTGGTTCTTATGAATTTTGAGGTGGTTATTTTGTGGTCATTATAGGATCCATTATTACAACATTCTAAAGGCAGTTTACTTTAGTATGATTTCTACTTTGACCTCAAAGCAGCCTTGACAAATCAATTGAAGTAGGCATCGGGCGCTGACTTGTCAGAAAGAGTTCATATTAAAACACCGAACACTGAAAACATAGACACATATTCAGTGAATGCTGAAAATGTCGAAACCACAGAACAGCAATTTCTTTCCTAGGGAAAGAAATCGCTGTTCCAATCCCCCCAAAAAAACATTAAACACTTCCAAACACATACAAACATACCCTAACCCTAATTATACCCCCCAAAAACCAGTAAACAACTAAATACACATATGCACGTAACCCAACCATAGATCTAACGAAAAAAAACCAGTAAACATTTTAAAACATATTCACTTACCTTAACCCATGCCCTAACCTTGTCAGTAACTCCTGCACATTTATATAACAGTTCCAAACACATACAAACTTACCTAACCCTAATTCTACCCCCCAAAACAAAAGTAAACAGCTGAAAACACATACACATGTAACTCAACCATACATCTAATGCAAAATAAAAAACAGTAAACACGTTCATACATATGCACTTACCTTAACCTGCACCCTAACCCTAAGGTCAGTAACTGTTGCACAATCACGCTCGGGGGCTATACCGGACAAGGGCCACACTACACTTCAGAAGAGGCAAAGCAATGAAGCAGTCAAATGACTTCTTTCCCAGGGAAAGAATTCGCTGAACAGCCACTTCGCTGTTTTGCCTGTTCGCCCTACATGTGTCGACAAAAATGCATTAGACAAAATGGGTTTTCATCGTTCTAATAGGAACTCATCAGAACATGGTCTAAATTCTTGGCTAGGCTTGTAAGGGCCTTAAGGCCAATAGTCTAGTAACTTCCTATGATCCTGTGAGCCTATAAATACAGAAGCCATAGTGCTGTGTAACACAGATGGCACACTTGATTTGCAGAATTTTGGAGCTCATACCTTAGCATTGTTGTACCTCATAGATGATGTACCTTATCGTTGTTGTAGCTCATAGATAATGTCTATGATCATCAAAGAAGAATGAAGTGGCAGACGCTGTTACACCTACCATTGTGCACTTAATAGAGGCAAGTGGATGTATAGTACTGCTTCTGAATTACTGCTGCATTATTTAGCTTTTGAAGTCACAAAGGTTAAATATTATGGCATATACACCTACCTGATGTATTTTAAATCTTTTACAGTCAGCATATATGCTTACCTGGTAATAGCTAATATTATTAAATATCATGGATTATATGCCCTACCTGTTAGATTCAAAGCCTTTTGGGATCAGTAATATCCAACGTTACAGCATAAGTGCCTATCTTATACAACTCAATATAAGTTAACCATCATGGCACAAACGTCAATGGGATGCCTTGTCTGTTTTTTGGAGACAATAATACTGAGGCTCAGGGCACTTATTTTATTTGTCTGTTAACAAGAGAAATGGGCTGGTCAGCAGATCCTTCTTAGCCACAGCATCAGTCAGTCAAATGTTAGAAAATTACACATAATTTCATAACCTCACATTTTAGTTATTCCTGTATTTGGGCTGGAACCCAGACTCCACAATAGATGTAAGAAAATACCTCGGTGCCTACCCATTGATCTTACTCTTTTTAAATGAATTGATGTTGTCAGTATCCCTTCCTTTTCCCAGTAGATAATTGAAACAGCTTGGTAAGGATGAGATAAAAACCTTCTTCTCCAAGATGTTTTAAATAGGAGACATTTAAAACTAAGAGTGGTGTTCCCTAGATTCTTGTCATGATCGTGTATCTTCAACCAAAGTAATCGATTCATTCACGGCTTTATAGGCCACAGATAACATGCAACTAGTTTATTTTCACACCACTGTAGCCTGACCACTGTAGCCTGAAAGAGTACAAACTGTCCCTATAACACATTTCTCTGGATGGAGGCTTATAACTTGTAATTTTTTTGTATGCTCTTTAAGAACAAAATTCACTTTCATTGTAAAAACAAAACATGATGTTATACTCTATGATGGGTTGAATGCAGGGCATAAACAGGTCAGCTAGAACAACTGGGGAGCTGGTTCTAAAAGGTTTAGAATAAGACCAAGGGTTCTAAGTGTGTTTGATCATACAATTGCAACATTAACCCTAAAAGAAAAGTTGTTGATAAATATACCCCAAGTGTGTAATCACCTTTATGTGCTGAATAACTGCACCACTTAACAAAACATAAAGATAGACAAACTTTAAGGGGATGAAAGTACATGAATTTAAACTTATTAGTGTTCGAAGGATGGCCATGCTCTCTAAGCCAAAATGAAATAGTAAATAAATAGTGACTCAGAGGTGTAATATCCTTATTAAAGCAAATGTCCAAACCAATTTTAATATCATCTGTGTACTTAAAAAGCCAGTGACACTTTAATAAAGGAAGATACAAAAGTATGTTAAAAATGACAGGAACAGAGCCAAAGATGCAGCTACATGAGTATGCAATGCATTTTAAGCTTTATGTAATTAGTACAACCTAACATCATGGCATGTGTATGCAATGCATTCTAAGCTTTTTGTAATGAATACAACCTAACATCATGGCATTGTACGCAATGCATTCTAAACTTTATGTAATTAGTACAACCTAACATCATGGCATGTGTACTCAATGCATTCTAAGCTTTATGTAATTAGTACAACCTAACATCATGGCATGTGTACGCAATGCATTTTAAGCATTATGTAATTAGTACAACCTAACATCATGGCATGTGTACTCAATGCATTCTAAGCTTTATGTAATTAGTACTACCTAACATCATGGCATGTGTACTCAATGCATTCTAACCTTTATGTAATTAGTACAACCTAACATCATGGCATGTGTATGCAATGCATTCTAAGCTTTTGTAATGAATACAACCTAACATCATGGCATGTGTACTCAATGCATTCTAAGCTTTATGTAATTAGTACAGCCTAACATCATGGCATGCGTACTCAATGCATCATAAGCTTAATGTAATTAGTACAACCTAACATCATGGCATGTGTACTCAATGCTTTCTAACCTTGATGTAATTAGTACAACCTAACATCATGGCATGTGTACTCAATGCATTCTAACCTTTATGTAATAAGTATAACCTAACATCATGGCATGTGTACTCAATGCATTCTAACCTTTATGTTATGAAATAAGTATAACCTAACATCATGGCATGTGTACTCAATGCCTTCTAAGCTTTTTATAATGAATACAACCTAACATCATGGCATGTGTAATCAATGCATTCTAAGCTTTATGCAATTAGTTCAACCTAACATCATGGCATGTGTATACAATGCATTCTAAGCTTTATGTAATTAGTACAACCTAACATCATGGCATGTGTACTCAATGCATTCTAAGCTTTTTGTAATTAGTACAACCTACATTATGGCATGTGTACTCAATGCATTCTAAGCTTTTTGTAATGAATACAACCTAACATCATGGCATGTGTCATCAGTAGATTATTTGTTTGGCTTCCTACTGAAACTGTCTCTTTTGCTGCTGAATCATATAACCATGATTACAAAATGTCAGAATTACTTGAATGTGAACCACAGTTTAACTTTAAAAATAAATAGCTAAGGTGCCCTGCACCCCCAACATGAGGGATGGCTGTACCACCACTCCCTGATACAAGACATAACATTCAGCTCATCCTTCCTCAGGGAAAAGAGAAATTCCCCTAGATATTATTGTTTCAAGGAAAAAACTCTACAATCAGTCATCAATGATCATACATTAGAGTGTCAGTTATGAGTATGTTGATAAATAGCTTGGTGCCGTATTCAGTTTTACAGCCATTGTGGTGCTTACAACTGTTATTATGTATAATATGGTTACACCAAATTAATACTTACTCTTCTGTAAAGTCACCAGCACTTCCTTTTAGAATAACTTTAATATTTGGTTCAGTAATGGAACATCCGTGTAAAGTAACACTTTGTTTTCCCAAAATGGATATACGACCAGGTACAATATAGCCCTAGAAAAGAATTAGATAAAATTATGTTTGTCGTTGCTACCAAATAAAAATGATTTTATGGAGTTTTGTCCAGTTATCCTTCCTAATAGTCATAATTCCCATTTATCATACCATACAGAGAGAGAGAAAGAGAGAAAGAGACTGGGACAACAACAAGTTGTTGGGTTGGTATCGTTGTATATTTCACTTATGTGTTTCTATCTTTTGCTTGCATTCATATGAAAGCAGCTGAGACACCACCATTCTACAATCAGGATGCCACTGTTGCTGAAAAGAGGCTGGCTCTCATTTGTAGGAACGTTTGATGCCATCAAGACTAATGCTAAATCTGGTTTCTGCAGTCTCTGCAAGGTGATCGTCAGTCTAAGAAACCCATAGAGAGAGAGATTTCCTGCCCTTCTTCTCTTTAGGAGAGGTGAATGGACTAAAAGCCTCTTTGCTTATCTCCCAACCTGACCGGACCTCTAGCATCCAGTATAGTATATGAACTGAAGCCTCCAGTGATACAGGCAGATACCATGTCCCTATTACAAACAGCCATCCAAAAAAGGTCTTCAGGGTATTACCTTCAGACCTAAATAATGTACTGGATATAATCAAAAATTTCCCCAAATAATCATCAAGTATTACTACAGACTGACATAAATGGCAATTTCTTCTTATACTAAAAAGGATAAAGTTTGAATATGAAAAAGTTTTCTGGCAAAACAATGCAGATTTCTTGTTTTTAAACATTACCTTAATCCTAATTCAGATTTTTTAATGTCTAATATTTGCTCAGAGGGTTAAGGTGATACAAAGCAATGGTTGTTAGAGTGACACTACCAAGGTAAGTTACAGTAAAAAGCTGAGTAACTGAGTGCACAGTCCTAGGACCTGTCAGTTTAACATGTCTGTGTCATAGGACATGATGTTTTTGTTGAGTATGATCAATTTATATGCATATGATTCTAAGAATGGTGTGGTAGCTATTGTTAAAGGCATAAAGGACAGGCCCCAGGCAAGATCTGTGATGACTAGAATTGGGGGCAGAAACATGGTAGTTGATATTTAATGCTCTTCAGTGGGATGATGTGAACTAAAAGAAAGAATAAACCACATACGACCACCATGGCCCTGTAACAAACACAAACTGTACAATATTTATTAATGGTCAAAACAATAAAAAATAATGAGAGGTAACACTAGATAAAAGGTTACCACTTTCACAGCCTATAGCTGCTTCATCAGACCTAAAGCAAACACAAAAAGTCAAGCTAAAAACACCTAAAGCATCCAATCACATTAAAAACTTAAAACATGACAAACCATTCATAAAACCATGAAGTAAAGAGTGGTGAAAACTGACCAATCAAGTCAATGAACCAAGCCTCTGCTCTTAAGTCTTATACAATATTTATAAATATTGTATGGTTTGTATTTGTTATACAGCCATGGTGGTCATATGTGGTTTATTCTTTCTTTCTTTATATATTTCTCATACATTTTTCAACATTTACCAAACTTGTAGCATTTTTCTGTTGTTACTTATGATATGAACTAAACCTGCATAATTAGTAGCATAAGCTGAAGCAGAACAGAGGATTAAAATATTAGGGGATAATGTCCCTGAAGTGGCATTGCAATGCAAAGTGAAAGAAGGTGATAACAGGGAATATGACACTGTAGTTCACAGCAGAAGGCTTGGATTCCTGAAGTGCTGAGTTTAATCTCTCATTGTACATTTGTTGAATAGGCCTGGAGATTATATAGACAAAAGGAGCTTATACTATTATAAGCTGTGCCACAGAACATTACACAAATGGTAATGGGTGTGGAAGGACTGGGGTATGATAACAGACTTTGAAAGTTTATTTAATATCACTCTCTCTTTATATAGATATATATATGTGTATATATATATATATATATATATATATATATATATATATATATATATATATATATATATATACATACACACACACACACACACACACACACACACACACACACACACACACACACACACACACACACACACACACACACACACACACACACACACACACACACACTACTTTGCCAGCAATCATCTATCTTTCAGTCTACCTAACTATATACCTGTCTATCTATCTAGCTATCTAGCTGTCTAGTTACTCTATATCTTAGTTGTCAGAAGAGTATATCTTTGGATATTCTGCATGTGGGAGGTGTGGGCACTTAAAAACGAGGGACACAGAAGACAAAGGAGAGGATATAGGTAACAACTAGAAGTGGTAGACTGCTAGTTAGACTTGATAAATTACTACCTTTCAGACTGAGTGATAGGGCCCTGGTAATTAGTTCTTGATGCTATGAAACATAAGAAGTCATTTAATAGGTTCAAAGTTATTTGAGAAACAGTGAAGAAAAGTTGCAACAAGGGTATGTTTGGACAGCTTTGTGAGAGCTGACTACAACACTCAGATTCAACAGGCTACTTTCATATTCCATAAGCATCTTCATGTACTCATATATGTTAATTCATTTAGCCTTTCATTTCTGCATACATTCCCTAATACCCGTGTTATCCTGTTCAGAGCTGTGCTGAGCTACAGTATATTCTAACAAGCAAAGAAGGTGAGGCAGATAGACAGTCATAGATGGACAAAGTCCATAGCTAGATGTAAAGACATACACACACACACACACACACACACACACACACACACACACACACACACACACACACACACACACACACACACACACAAGGGTCTATGTTATTTCATTGAAATTCTAATGGCCAAAACCATTTCAGTTCAAACTCATTCACTGAAAACTTATTTCATAGAAGAGCTTCTTCACAAGAAATATATATCCTAAAAACATGTTTATGCTGGGACGGCTCTCACACTCATATATATATATATATATATATATATATATATATATATATATATATATATATATATATATGTATATATATTAACTCCACGGTTGCACAACCATTGAGGTAAAAAAACACCACATACAATTAATCAGTGCTGGAGAGCAAAGAAAGACATCTACATATCTGGGGGTACAACATGATGCTGTCCATTTCAATCCCACATACTCTGCTAGACTCACTTAATAACTCCTATGATAAGAAATTACACCATTACATACTTTTATACACTTCCACACTTTTCTGTGAAATGAGTTTTCAGACAAATGAGCTTTCAGTGAAATGGGTTCAGCCATTTAAGTTTAAGAGAAATGAAGATTAATTTCAGTGAAATGACAAGGACCCACATCTTTATTTATATCTATATCTATATGTATGTATGTATGTATCTATCTATCTATCTATCTATATATATATATATATATATATATATATGTGTGTGTTTCTACATTTCTTTGGCAAAAGCTCATTCTTACGACAAACAAAAGTACGACCCCATTTATGCAAAAGTGCACTTATACGAAAGTGAACTTTCGCGAATAATGGTTCACCGAACCAGTAATATAAACAAAAAACGATACACCACAAAGGCAGTTTTGCAGGGGGCAAGGACCCACACACCCCCCCATGTGGGGGCTGTGCCCCCCACATCCCGCTACTTTATATATAGTAACTCTGAGTTGAGACTACAGTGGGGAAACAGGTATATTCCCTTACCCTCACTATAGCGTGCTTCAGTGCTGCAGTGTTTCTTTTTTGTTTATACTACTGGTTCAGTGAACCGGTACTTGCGAAAGTGCACTTGTGCTTAATTGGAGTTGTACTTTTGTTTGCCAAAGAAAAGTAGACCCATATATACATATATATATATATATATATATATATATATATATAAACACACGTATACACACATAAAACATCAAATAGTTACTTGGAATGCAGAAACCTGGGGCTTAGCAATCCAATCCTGACAGGATACAATGGTTCAATGGTATTCCTCCAGGAGAAATGTAAAAGTGGAAGTAGGATACGCAAAATGGTAACAGTTTGGATGAAAGACAATGACTAGACCTTCACTTTTGAAGAAAGAGCATAAGCTTCTTAAGCTTTATGTTAAAAGAAAATTCCAAAGTAAAGAAGTCTTCTTTTCGAGATCTTTATTGACAGTAGTCATGATGCGTGTTTTTGTCTTTTACAAGACGTCTGTATTGTGTTCTTTTCTGTAAGTACTTTGTCAGTCTATCTGTGTTATCAGTGCAGAAAGTACTCAGCCTTCCATGCTTTGCCATAATTGAAGAGTTTGCTGGTGGGCTAACTGTTTACAGTAGCCAGAAGGTACCCCTGTCAGGCATCTCAAAAACTTCAATGTTTCTTCCAAGAGAAGGATAGAAAACAAACTTACTAACCAGCAATTCAACTTGCCTCACACACACACACACACACACACACACACACACACACACACACACACACACACACACACACACACACACACACACACAGTTGCATTTCTGGCAAATGGGCTACTAGCTGGACCTGGATCACTGCTGCATTGGGCAGGAGTCCTTTCCATGACTGGCCAGTTGTAGACAAATGCTTTTAAACAAATTCATTTTACTTGACACTGTATTAATAATTTTTTATGTTTTATCTAATACTGCTATCACCTTTATAGAAAGAGTTTTAGTATTACTTTTATTATTTGCCTGTTTGTTTCTAGAAAAGCGAATCTTTCAAAGACTTGCAATATTTTTTTAGTATCACTTAAATGAAACTTATTTTACCAGATAAATTGTTTAGTTTATGTACCAGCCTAACAAAAGTACTAATATTCTTTAATATTTTGCATATTCTGCATATTGTTTCTATAATTTAGAATTTTATACTTTCCATGGCATAAGAACTGTTTAGTTATTCCACATAGCCAAACATTTCATTCTTCGTCAAACTGATTCATGATGTCCTTCTCAAGTTTATAGCCCAAACTGTTTATTACATGCATATTCCTTCCCAGTGGTGTGAGCACTGCTCCAGGCGACAGTCCTTACTGATGTGACACCCTGACTCTTGGCACAAATGGGAAAAGGTGGCTGATGCCAGTCCCAATGCAAATTACTGAAGTAATTGTTCTGTCTAATTTTTCTCTCTCTGCAATGCATTCTTGATATCCTGAACTCAACAATGCTGAAGACAAGCTGCTGCTTTGCTCAAGTTATCATGCCTAGAGATCATTGTGCCTCTCTGCCTTATCACAGAATCCTTGACTCTACAACTAATAGCATAAAGTTACTGTGGGACTTTTTTTTTTTTTTTGCTGTGATATCTTACGTATTTTGTGGTCATGATAAGCAGACTGAACTGTTTCATTTTTGTGTATCAATTTCTACTCTGACATATCTGTGCAATATTATCTTATTTCTCTTTATATTATTAACAATTACACTTTTTGTATGTTTTTGTTACTTTTGACTTAGATGGCAAGTTAGTAGCAGCAGTATTGTGGTTGTAACCACAGCTGAGATTAAACAGCAAAGCAAAGTGCAAATTGATCTAAACAGATAGGTAACTCTAATTTCATTTTGTCCATGTTGTATTAAAAGCAGTCTTTAAAGCTGTTTTTTTGTAATGACTGTTGCTAAGTTACCATAGAATTGCCACTGCATTAGAAATGCTGCAGACAGGTTCATAACCCAGAGACTGCCCATGTTCTGGAATAGACTTCCCATACATGTCAAGCAGAGCACCTCATTGGCCCTCTTCAAGAGAATTCTTGATGAGTGGATGGGAAATAGAAAATTCACCACGGGGATCACTCCAGTGGCTCTGCTCGACAGAAGCACTGGGAACTAAGGTCAGGTGGCACAATGCCAGGATAATCCTATGGGCTAGGCTTGTAAAGGCTCCAGGGCTATTAGCCTAGTACACACCTATGAACCTATTAACCTAATAGCAACAATGTTTAGAATGTAGGATATTAGCATATCTTAACCTATGATTCAGGAAACAAAACAATGAAAATATAATTTTAAATGGAACTATGAATGAAAACTGAGACAATCTACAGGAAAGAAAACATTATATAACATCTGGAAAGTGAAAAACAATGAATAACAAAAAGATAAAATGTTGGGGTCTTGCGTAACAATGAATAGATGCAGACTAATAATTAAACAGTAGTATACAAGCAAAATGTGTCTATTGTAATGTTAAACTTGGATGAAAATAATGCATTTGGCAGTGCTGGCACAGTATTATGGCCATAAATATAGAAGCTCATGCAGGAATGTGATTTTAGTGGGAAGTATTTATAGGTACTTTAAGAGCTTTATCTTAACCATAGTCCAGTGGAGTGTAGGGACAATTCCCTGCCTATGACACAGGTGACCTCTGATTACGCAATTGGTCAGTGCTAACTTGCCATCCCTGGGTTGACAGAGCTGGTTAAAACCTACTGTTCTGGTTGCCTGTACTGTAACGGTGGTACAATGTCTGAATAAAGTGAGGGGAAGCATGGAGAATGCAAGCCACAAAAGCCAGGGGGCATGTCTGGTGCAGGTCAAAGTCCATCCTTAGGGAGTCACCCTAGAAAAGATGCATTTTGACTGTTCTGCAGTTGCCTTGGGGAGGAAGTTTGGTGTTGAGGAATGACACTATACTCATCTAAGTGACAACCTTCCGAAACCTGCTTGACTTTCACCTCATCTGAGAAATGAATGGGCTGATAAACACTCATCTAAGTCAGAGAACAAATGGACTGTAAAGCTTTGGCCTAACTGGGAAATGAATAGGATGGTTCTCACGTCAATGGGAGGAATGAATGGGTCAGTAGAGTGCTGGGGTAGCTTAGGCTGGGTCTAAGGGTGCAAAATATAGGTTTATTCCCATGGAATGCTTAATTGTAGGGCAATGAGTGACTTCTGGCCACTACACTTCTTTAGAGGTAAGACGGGTATTTGTCTTTTCCCCAAATCTTTTACTTTGCAATACAGACAATCTCATTTGTGAGTGTATGAATCTGAGTGAGCTAAAAGAAGGCATATAAATAATTTGGAGTATTGTATCTAGATATACAGCAGTGGAAATGTTAGTAACCCTTGGTAACTCATAGTATGACACTTTAATGAAGAGCAGGCAAGTAATCACTTAATATTAATTAAGCAAAAAGTTGTATTCATGTCTACTGGTCTATTTCCTTCCATCCAACTGTTTAAAACATTTTGGTTTTAGTGGCATAACTTCCTGATCAAATAATTAGAAAAAAGTGACAAAATCACAACATGCTTTGAAAAATATAAATATGGAAGAACAGGACAGAAATATTGAGACATGAATCTCTAAGCATTTTAAGAGACATAGTTCATATGGTGGACATGCCTGTTTAGGTTCAGTAACACATTTTAGCATGCCTGGATTTTCTTGAACTGTGAACTGTCCTTTGCCTTCAAAGTCTGCTTTTAATACATTTCCCAATATACCAGAGACTGACTCCTTGACCAGATAAAAAAAAATCACAAAAACCTCAGTAACACACATACACACACACACACACACACACACACACACACACACACACACACACACACACACACACACACACACACACACACACACACACACAGAGTAATCTTCAATTAGCAGGTTTTTCTTTCTTTCTCTCATTATACCAGAGACTGACAAAATTGTCTAATATGTTAGAGAACTATTAAGTGTTCTCCTATGCATGTATATTTATTTTTTAGTTGTTATGGACATTGCATATAGTTTATTTGCTTTTTTCTTGTTACTATACTGTTAAGTTATTGTGTTATAGAATGAATAATACATTTTGGAAAAAAATAACCATTATTCATATTTGCATTAATAATTCCAAAATCATACTACATACCTAGTAGTCAAAGATTTCGTCTTGATGTTTACACAAAGGCAAATACAACTGTATTGATATTTGACCTCTGCCTACTGGAGATAAAGAGGTATTGAATATTATTTGTATACTATTTATTTCTACTGTAATAAATGTCATACTTTTCTAAATATCTCAACAATCAAGTGATACAAGTAGAATTGCTTAGTCTCATTTGAAAGCTCACATCTTTGTGAAGAAAATGCTGCCAGTATGAGTGTTGCTTGAATGGTCACTTACATATATATCATAAACTGTTTATACAACATTACACAGTTCATGCTTACTATGGCAATTGTAGCTTTTAAAATCCAATTTAAGACTTAGAATCAAGCAAATGCAACAACTGTAGAGGTTATATTTGAACTGTAAGATGATAACTTCGTTTTTTAAAAGGTTTAAGCCATGCCCACTAGGGAGTTTGAGTAAAGGCTCAAAAAGAGCTCCATTGGAGGGAATAAGCTTAAAGATACACAGTCCAAATTATATCCTTCCCCATACAGATCATAGTTCATAAAATATTTTTTTTAATCTTCTTAGACATATCTAAAAAAGTCTTGCCCAACTGCCAATATACACATATATATATATATATATATATATATATATATATATATATATATATATGTGTGTGTGTGTGTGTGTGTGTGTGTAAAACTCTTAATAAACATAAAAGTTCTTCCCATTTTACAGCACACGTTACTATTTCCTGTGTCAATAACACAACTGGTGTGGACTCTTCCATACTCCTAAAAAGGGGCATTTTGGAGTATGGAACTTCATACCAACAGTGTGAGGGTTAGCCTTCCTTTCCATGTTCTCCAGATTCTCTTTAATAATAATTCAAATAGTTTAGCTCCATCAAAGGGATATTGAGAAAGGATATTTTAGAGCCCTCAGCTAAGTTTATTCAGATGAAGCCAGTGATGGTGGCTGTTTTAGGTCCTTATCTTCTCACTGCATCATCTGTTTAATTGTATTCCAGATACATTTTGAGGTTTAATATGGAGGGCATAGTTATCTGTGATTGCAACTGGTTCTTAAGATATCCATTCAACAACTCTTCCAGCACCTTGAATATCACATATGTGATAAGTAGTTTATCACCATCATGGATAAAGTCAAATACAAATCTGTCCACCATACAGTACTCTTTATTTAAAGGGTGAAAAGCAAGGCTAGGTGAAGTAAGATTCTTTTGAGAGGCTTCAGCATTGACATTAGAATCTATCACTGGAGCCTTTATCCAGTAATCCCAATACCTTTGGAGGCCAGAGGATCCTGTGAGACCATCTCAAAATAGGTGGCACAAGACTGGGTTTTTACCACATGGTCCTGATGAGAAGAGCCACCATCTTATCTGAAGGGTGGACCACCCAGAGGGAAACGTGGCAGCCCAAAAGCCCTCCTGTAGATGCATTGTGGAGTAGTCATTGAGTCTATGGACCATGCATCATTTCTAGGATTCTTCTGAACTTAGGATCACTTGGGGAATGTTGTGGAACCTGTGGCAACTCCACTATTTGTGTGTGGTATGGGGGAATTAAGCAGGGTAAAATCTCTTGCACTTGTGTTAGTTTTTCTCAGAGGGAAGAGTCCAAAGAGGAAGAGTGAGCCAGAGTAGTACCAGACACTTGTGATTTATCCTGCAAGTTCCCATTTGGGCCTTTCCTTCTGCTGCTGAGAAGATTGGCTGGCTGAACAGGCAGGTAGAGAAGAACTCTGGTTGAGACTGAAATCAATGCAGCCACAGCTACTGGGGATAGCAGGCACAGAAAACTCTGCAGCATTAGTACAGACATTGGTGGTGAACCTGATCCCACTGGCCCAGTGATAAACTTTGACACTGTTAGACCACTGAGTCCAAGCATGACACCAAAAACCTCAAGGCTGAGGGCTCATCTGTTGGAGACTGGCAATGATGCAGACACATTTGGCACTAAAATCAACCCCACTGGTCTGACCTTAACACCTGGCACCACAAAGTTCCCCAGCATTGATAGCACCAGTGTTCATACCAGTGACACTGGTGGCATTATCAATATAGAAGGTGCTGAAACAAAGGTCTGAGACCACAACTGACATCAAAACATCTATTAGTGTTTATACCTGCAGGGCAGTGACCAGCTTAATCAGAAATGGCACAGTGACAGAGCTAAGGGAAGACATCATGAATGAAAAAAATACATTGACTGAAGGAAAGAATTAGATATACCTGCCCTGTTACCAGATGAGAAAAGGTAAGACCCATTTCTTACTGTGACTTCAAGAAAGCACTCAAGATCTTCTCATACTTAATGTCAGCAGTCCTAGAATGATGGGAAAAAGCAGAAAGATTTGTCAGTCACTGGTCTAGAGGCTAAAATCTTCTAGGAGTCTACATCTTATAGAAGTACAGTATTGTCTGGTTACACTTCAGTAAGCATTGTGAACACAATTACATGAAGTGTTAAGTGCACTAATATTAGTAGCAGTAGTAGAAGAGGTATATGCCACCACTATCAACTTTTTGGCAGGGGATAGAGTAACATTTTGAGAGAAATCCACCTTATTCTCTCTATGTTTATGTTCTATTATCCTTTTTGTCTCTCTCTGTTTTCATCTTTGTGTCTAAATTGGGAAGAATCAAAAGACTCAGATTCAGCTCTAGAAGCTGAAGGCTTTTATCGTAACACAATATCTGAGGAGGAAATCCCTTCAGAGGTGGACGCAGCACAAGGAGGAATATCCTTCAAAATAGGTATATATTTCCTTTGCCTTGAAAGTTCTAGGATCAAAAGCCTTACAAATCTCACTTTTCCCAGGATGTATTAACTCCCAAGACAGATGACACATAAGGTGTGCATGTTCTTGAGTGAGGAAGAATTTTGTTCACTTAGTTACAACACTTCCTAATTGTCCTGCTATCCATACTTGCAAGTTCAGAAAAACAACAAAGAAATGTAGTGGGGGAAAAATAATTAAAAAAAAATTCTCTCTCTCTCTCTCTCTCTCTATATATATATATATATATATATATATATATGGGTCTGGGACTAATGAGCGAATGGCTGTTTCACCAAATCTGAAACAGTCGTGCATACTTACGCGAAAGTGCTTTTCACCGAAGAAGCACTTTCGCGTAAGTATGCCTGGAGGTAGAGGGAGTTGTGGGGGAGTGACTGTTGCAGAGATCGTACTATGGTGCAGTTAAGGGAATTTTTCCCTTTTCCTCACTGTAGTGCGATCTCAGAGTGAGAATAATAAAGTAGGGGGGGTGTGGGGGGCATAGCCCCCCACATGGGGGGTGCAGGGGGGCTTGCCCCCCCGCATAAACGCTTTTTTATTCTTTTTTAATGTTTTGTTTTTAATGCATTTTAATGAAAGTGCTTTTTCAGTAAAAGCACTTTCGTTAAAGTGTGTTCGGGTAAGTTGGATTCGGACTGTTGAACTTTTGTATATTTGTATGTATATGTATTCTTTGCTCCCATTGCTTGTCAGTCATGAGCCCTTTCCACAGCCAGATGGACCAGTCCAGTCATTCATATATTGGCCAAGATGGGACATCATTCAGACAACCATCAGGGTGGTTTGATTCTGTTTTACTTTAGTTTCCCCTGTGTCTGAGTAATGTACCCTGCAATGTGTAGCAGAGGAGTGTGCAATGGGCTGACAGTGGAGGATGTCCCTTCACTTAAGCTAGGGACATTCCCTTCAGGCATCCCTGTGCAATCTCTCAAGGCACTAGCAATGAGCTTCTTAGTCTCCATCATGAAGTCAGCACCACCCACATTGCCTCTGACTGCACTTACCCCCCCCCGGGATGGGCAAATGGGCCATGCCCCCTTAATCATTCCTCTCCCTGCCTGGTTCTTGCATTGCAGGTGTTGGTAGTCAAACCTCAGTTGCCTGGGTCATAGTCAGGCGTCCATCACCTGCACCACAAAGCCAGGCTAACTGTATAAAAAAACAATAAAAACACACAACACACAGCAACACAATCTTTACTGATGCCTGACAAGTAGAAAACAACATTTATCTGTTTCTTTTAATCAACCACTAAAGCACAAACTAAGCAGTAAACCTTACAGCAGAATGAAGTGAAATAGCAGCAAATGCTTTTTTATAATAAGAGTGAATGGCAGTACTGAAACAACAGTCACTAGCAATAAAAGCACAAACACGTTTGTCTAAGTAATAATACACAGAATAAAAGGAAGAAAGAGAAAGAATAGAAAAGAAAAAAGTCTGAGATCCCACCCTCATTCTGCTTTTTCTGTTTTCTAGGAAATGTACCTCCACATGTTAAGGTAACTAACTTTCTATATATTTAAGTCAGAATGTCTGAATTTCATTTGTGAGCTTTCTGTTTAAATACTGGAAATATCGTCCAGAGCAATGGCAAAATGCTTTTATAAAATGTATCAGTTAACATATGAACATGGATCCCACTTGTAATCAGTAATAATAAAGGGAACTCTTTGAGAATAATACTTATTAATGCTAGCTTAACTCATCACATCATTTTCTGTAATGCCACACATTCATAACTATTTCTCCTCTCATATTTAACATGTTTATAGTCAAGTTTTATTTTATTTATTTTTTTATTTATTTTACATTTGTTAACCGGGTTAGTCTGGCTGAGCTTTTGGCTCATTTTCAGCAGAGACCCGGGGAGAAAAGCTCCTCAGGGCTAGAAAACAATTTATTAAATGTTAGTAACATAGTAGTAACAATCAGCTATAGGATCTTCCAAGCAGAGACCTGGAGAGAAAAAAAGCTCCTCAGGCAATTCAATTATACAGAGTATTAACAATTGGCAGACAATTATGTGAGTTGTTACAAACAAGGTTTTAAACAATTAGAAGACTAGTTACAATATTATTTAAGCTGCTTAGAGCAAAATGAGTTAATAGTTACGCAGATGCTTATTTAAAGTGGGTAGGATCTAGTTGTATAGGAGTTTGGAAACAAGAAAGGAAAGTAAGAATGGCTAGTAGGAGATGTAGGGGAGGTAGAGTATAGGAGACAGACTAGACAGGTAGGTTGTTTTGAGACTGTAAGAGCTAAGAGTGGTTGGAGATAGAGGAAGGGAAGAGGTAGAAGAGGCAGGGGAATAGTGTTAGAGATACATTGAGTGAGGTGGTGAAATAGATGAAAGGATGGTGGTTTCAGAGTGGTTGGCTACAGTGGCAAGACCACTTTGTTTTTAGGTATTTCCTTGTGGCTAATTTGAAACTTTTGCTATGCTGGAGGGATTTTATTTCCAAGGGGAGTTGGTTCCAGGATGTAGCTGGGTTATAGTTATAGAGAAGGCAGCCTATTTTGGTTTTGGGTTTGTAGATGTCTAATAATTCTTGATTTGAGCTGCGTAGCATCCTAGCAGAGGAATATTTGGATATGATGAATATCTGTGATGGCTTAGTGGTAAATCACATGGACTATGGTGTGTAGGGTTGTGAGTTTGAGCCTTGCAGAGGCTGTTTATTTTAGGTTGCTGACCCAGAGACTCCCATACTCTGGAATAGACTGCCCATACATGTCAAGCAGAGTGCCTCCTTGACCCCCTTCAAAAGGAACCTTGATGATTGGATGGGAGATAGGAAGTTCACCCCGGGGATCATGTCAGTCGCCCTGCTAGACAGGCGTCCAGAGAAGTAAATACTGTGGGAAGAAATATCCAGGGAATTGTTATG
Organism: Protopterus annectens; assembly: GCF_019279795.1. Lineage (NCBI taxonomy): Eukaryota > Metazoa > Chordata > Ceratodontiformes > Protopteridae > Protopterus > Protopterus annectens. The sequence goes on from NC_056745.1 coordinate 225,309,653, forward strand.
GCTAGACTTATATAGGCCCTAGGGCCGATAGCCTAGTACCAACCTATGAACCTATGAACCTATGAGAGGCTGGGGCAGAAGGAGGGTAGATAGAGGATAGAGTGGATGATTTGTAGTTGGTATAGTTGGAGCAGCTGAGAGAATTCTAGCCAGTCTAGTTGCTGTAGTGCTAAGCAGTGGTGTGACTTGTAGGTTTGGTTAGCTGCAAATCTGGTGATCTTATTATAGGTAGTTTCAAGCTTGGAAATAAGTGTAGAATTTAGGTTTGTGAATATGTGGCAGCTGTACAGGAGTGTTGGCAGTAATAAAGCCTGGGAGAGAGTTATTCAGGCAGTGTTAGTTAAGTATTTCTTGCTACGGAAAAGGTGTCCAAGTTTTTGATGAGTTCTTTTTACTGAGTTAGTAATATGGAGATCAAACTTAAGCTGATCATCTATTTTAACACCTAGCAATTTAGTACTAGATTCAGCTGAGATGATAGTGTTGTTGCAGGATAAGATGGTAAATGTACTTTTGAGTGTGGTGATGTTTTTCGGGAGGAAGAGTAGGAGCTTAGTTTTTTTTGGATTAAGTATTAGTTTGTTATCACTAAGCCAAGTCTCAATAGTGCTGAAGGATGCCTGGGTAGTTGAGTGGAGGTCAGCTGGGTTGTCAGCAATGGTTTTAACAGTTGAGTCATCAGCATATTGCCCAAGAGATGACTGGGGACAAGAGGAGTAGAGCAAGTTGGTGAAAATATTAAAGAGTAGTGGTCCAAGTATGGACCCTTGGGGGACTCCCATTTGTACAGTCAGAGGGGAGGATAGTGCAGAGAGCCATTTAACTGATTGCTGGTGGGTAGAGAGATAGCTGGAGAACCAGCAGATAGTAGAGGGAGAAAAATGTAAGTTAGCGAGTTTATCTAGAAGGAGTGAGTGAGAGACAGTATCAAAGGCTTTAGAAAGGTCAAGGAATAGGCATGAGACAAGTTTATTGTTATCACGAGCTAGGGAGACTATGTTGATGAATGATATGAGTGCAGTAGTTGTACTATACTTGGGACAGAAGCCATGCTGTGTGGGTGTGAGAAGGTTTTCCTGGTGAAGCAATGCATTACCTGCTTGTGAATGCATTTCTCTAGGATTTTTGAGAGTGGAGAGAGTATGGCAATCGGTCTGAAGTTGGATATGTCTGAGGAGTTGCCCCCTTTGTGAAGGGGTAGAGTAAAGAAATTCTTCCATACAGTGGGAACATAGGATTCAGAAATGGATCGGTTGATTAAGATGGATACAGGATAGGCAAGGGGTTCAGAGGCAATCTGCAGGAAGTAAGAGGGTAGCTTGTCAACAGATGGGGGGCAAGGTTTAAGTTTAGAGAGTAATGACTTTACATAGTTAGTTGATACTGCTTTTACAGAGGCGTTAGGAGGGTTTGGAAGAGGTATAGAGTTTGTGGGAGTGCTAATGTTGTTTCTGGGTTTCATAGTGTTTACAAACTTGGTGATTATACATGTGATACTCAAGGATTATTGTAAATTGGCTTATTTGAATATTTTCTCATTGAAGTTGACAACAATGGCTTGTTTTGTTACAAGTTAGCATCTTGTGTTAGGAATAGACTGAGACAATTTTTTAACAAAAATGCAAAAAGTTGTTCATACGTTTTGTACGCATTTCTATGTTGGTCTTTGTTCTTTTTTCTGTACTTTTTTGATAGATTATTCTGTACAGTTTGATGTGTGATATTCAAAAAAATACTTTGAATTTAAAAACAATGTTGAGGCATAGGATATGAGATTAAAAAAAATGCCAAAACAATGGCTAACTAAAGGTTTGGCGTGTCCTGACATGGCGTTTAGTTAGATGCAATCACACAGTTACACAAAACAGACAGAGAGAAGGTCGAAAAGTGACTTTTTTTACAAAGAAATACTTTTTCACTAAGCATAGCCAGGAGGCATCTATCTCAAATATAAATATGATGAGGGGCAGATTTGGGAAAGAAGTTAGACTGATAAGCATTATGGGGAAAATGAAAGGAGATGGCAGTCTATGAAAGGTTTATCTGCTAAGCTGAATGAAAAGTCTTCAGTTTCAGTCCTACTGCTTCACTAGGATGGCCCTCTCCATCCCCATCCTCCTCGAGTTGTCAGACATGCAGATAATAACTAGCAGTAAGATAGAGGGTGAACCTAAGGAATGGAGAGGATAAAATATGTAAGACAGAAGTTGGAATTAGTCATACTTGCAAAATTAAACATTAAGGGGATACTCGGGAAGTCAATTATAATACTACAAATGTAGTAGCGAATGAATGAATGATTGCATAATACTGATCTAAAAAGAAATGGAAGGAAATGAAGTCTGAAAATAGATAGAACTCATAAATTAAGTGTATCTAATATAGTGTAAACATACATTGGATGTGAACTTAATTACAAGTATGTATATAAGAAAATGCTTAACTAATTTAACTTAACAAGTAAAAAAAGGCAGTGTACCGCTGAGGAATGTGTCTGACATGCTGACTATGCAAAGTGAGTAGACTCATACCTCTCAGCCTCTTGGTGCAACAAATCTGGACAAAGCCTAAAATAATGGGGAGGACAAAGGCCCCAAAATAGGGACAGATTTTAAATATCGCTCTTGTAGACTTAGAAAGTTGCTAGAATAACAGGTTTTATGTTAGCATGCATTTTCTAAAGGATATGAAGATTGAAACTCAAATGTGTGTCATTATTTAGTGAGTTTAGTACTGAGTGATTTGCCAAGAAACCTCATATTTTATGAGGAACAGACCAAAAATGTAAGTCATAAATCAAGACATTCTGCAAAAATGTGGACAGTTAAACATTAAGGAAGTACTTTATTTATAAGTAAGTGAGAAGTTGGTTTTGGACTTCCTGGTCTTAATCACTATCAGGAGACCCATACACTTCTATAATATCACAAGTAGCTCCTATTCCTATATGACAAAACAAAAGCCAGTAGTTTATGAGGCAGCAACACCTTTTGTATTCTACTTTCACCGTTCATTTCACAAGGTATTTCTTCATTTGACCTGATATTTCTTTTTAACTTATCATCAATATTTATTTCACATACAAGTCATGTCTATTTTAGAGAAGTAATCTAACTCACAAAAGACTCTGAGCCCCTTAACCATGCCCCTGGGTGTAGTCAAAGCATGAATATGGTACAAGTTAAAGTTTATTCTCAGGGACATGAGATTAAAAGCAATGCAAGAATTCAAACTAAGTACTTGTTTCTCAGGACTGATTTCTGGAGACACATAGCATTTTTACAGAGTGCACTGGAAATGGAATGTGGACCTCCTTTGTACAGAGTGTAAATGTGGCAGCCTTCTTAGTAGTTAACAATGAATTATTCTTGGCCATGAAAACCCGGTCAAAAGCTCAGAGGAACACATTTATTTATTTATTTATTTATTTATTGCCGTTGGTTTACCAGGATAGTCCATTGGGCCATAAAGAACCCGTTTTCAATGGAGTCCTGGGGAGAAAAGCTCCAACAGAAGGTATTTTCAACATTTAACAGTAACAATCTTAGTACAGAGAGTTATTAATATTATGTAAACAGAAAAAGTAGAACTAATCACATTTAGAAAAGCAGTCATAACAGTTAATACAATAAGAAGAAACCTACAAGTAATAGAATAAATGTAAACATTAATACTGATAAGAGAACAAATATCATAGCTACAGGAGTAGAGTAGAGTTAGTTATGTGGGGTGGGAACAAGAGCATTCCCACTGTGATGCTAGATGAAGGTGGAGAGACTTTTTGAAGGCAGAGTGGTTAGAGGTGGTGCGGATGAGTGGAGGTAGGGAGTTCCACAGGCGAGCGAGGCTGAAGGAAAGAAGGTTTTTGCCTGGGGGATGAGTTGGTTTGTGTACTTCGAGTAGATTTTGATTATTTGACCTTAGAACTCTGTTAGGTAGGTGCATTTTAAAGGCAGAGGAAAGAGAGGGACAGAGGGAAGGGTTGAGAATAAGCTTATGGGCTAGAGTTAGTTGAGTGTAAGTTAGTTGATTGGGAAGTTCTAGCCATTTTAGGTTATGGAGGGAGAAACAGTGCTGGGCGGAGGACTTTTGGCTGGTGGCAAATTTTGCAATTTTGTTATAGCAGGAGGTAAGTTGTTTTTTTAACAAGGACTGAAGATTAGTTAGTAGTGGGGCACCATATAGAAGGGATGGGATTAGGAAGGAGGTTGAGAGAGTGATTTTAGTGGCAGATGTGAGGTAGGCGTTCTGTCTATAAAGCATGCCAAGTTTTTGGTGTGTTTTTTTGATGTTTATTTGCAGGTGGGAGTTAAATTTAAGTAGGTTATCGATTTGGACCCCAAGTAGTTTGGTTTCTGACACAATTTCAAGAGGTGAGTTGTGTTGAGTAGTAATTGAGAATGTACCCATGTCGGGAGGGATGACTTTAGAAGGGGTAAATAACATTAGTTTGGTCTTGGTAGCATTGAGAGCTAAATGATTACATAGCATCCATTGCTCTGTGGAAGAGAAAGCATCTTGAGTAAGTTTTTGTAGTGTAGTGATAGAAGAGGCGGAACAGATAATAGTTGAATCATCTGCATATTGGATGATGCTAGAGAAAGGGATTGATTTGTGGAAGTCATTTATAAAGATATTGAAGAGAAGAGGACCCAGTATGGAGCCTTGGGGAACTCCTGTAGGGGTACTAAGGAAAGAGGAGGTAGCTTTTTTTCCATTTTACAGCTTGACTTCTATTAGATAGGTAGCTAGAGAACCAGTTCAAAGAGGAGGAAGATAGGTGAAGTTTGGAGAGTTTGTTTAAGAGCAGGCTATGTGAGATAGTATCGAAGGCTTTGGAGAGGTCAAGAAGTAAGGTGGAAACAATTTGTCCAGAGTCACGGGCTTTATTTACAACCTCAAGGAAGGAGAGGAGGGCTGTCATGGTGCTATGATTGGGTCTGAAACCGTGCTGTGTGGGAGTTATAAGATGGTTGTCTAGGAGGTGGGGAAGGAGCTGAAGTTGGACACATTTTTCTAAGAGTTTAGAAATGGGGGACAGGATGGCTATGGGGCGGAAATTAGTGATGTTATTATTGTTACCGCCTTTATGTAGAGGTATAATAAAGGCTTGTTTCCAGATTTGGGGAACTGTGTATTCTTGTAGTGAGCGGTTAATTAAAATGCTAATGGGGTAGGCAAGAGTTTCAGCAGCTATACTGAGAAAGTAAGAGGGGATATTATCAGGAGCATTGGTACATGGTTTCAATTTCTGAAGGAGTTTCTTAATAGTAGATGTTGGTATGGGATTTAATGAGAAGAGGGGGCAGTCAGGAGGGGGAAATTTTGGGGAGGTGGAAATGATAGAGTTTGTGTAAAAGAGGGGGTAGAGGAGTTAGTGGGTGAGGAGTAGGGTATAGAAGTAGAGATAGTGGGGGTGGATGAGGGGGTATTAGATAGTAGAGAGGAGTTGGAGAATGAGGAGGTCAATTTAGAGATTGAGTCAATAAAGAAAGAATTAAATTGGGTGGCTAATTCATGTTCTGGAGCATTTGGGTCTGGGTTAGGAGTATCTGGTTTACTGGGGTGGAGGAGAGTAGAGATCCCTTTCCAAAATTTCTGAGGGTTGTTTTTATTTTGGTTTTGGAGTGTAGAGAAATAGTTTTGACGATCAGAAGTAATGAATTTCTTTACTTTGTTTCAGAGCATTTTATATTCGTTAAGGAGTGGTGCTGTCTTGTGTTTTTGGTAGCGTCCCCAGACTTTGTCTCTTTGTCTCATGATAGCAAGAGTAGTTTTGGAGAGCCATGGGGCTGATTTAGTTTTTATTCTTTTAGTCCGTAAAGGAGCTTGGGAGTCAAGTAATTTTAAGAAAGTTGAGTTGAAGTATGAGACTGCATCGTCAAGAGATAGTGTTTTTAGACAGTTCCAATTAATTGCTTGTAGTGAGTTTGAAAAGATTAATGGGTCGAAGTTTTTATGGTCACGGATTGTAATGTGATTATGAGTCTGCTGAAGGATAGTGGGAAGCCGGTGGGTAATGGTGGGTAAGTGGTCACCAAGTGGGTCGGGAAGAGTGCCACTGTTGTTGAAGTAGTGAGGGTGGGAGACTAGAATCCAATCCAATATACTCCCATTGGAGGGTTTTTTGGCAGGGTGGGTTACCAAAGTGATCAGTTGTGAGAAATTGTAGAGGTTGATGTTAGTGGGGTTTGTAGGAGACTGTATAAGGGCCCAGTTAATATTAACATCTCCTAGGATTATGGTTTCATTACTAATGATACTGGATAGCCAGGAAAGGATGAGTTCAAGTGTGGAGATATTATCCCCTGGGGGGATGTAAAGGGAAGCTATACATATATGTTTATGATTATTGATTTTTAGCATGGTAAGGAGAAGTTCGGCATTGTTAAAGTGTGGAGTAGGTTTGTTGTATGGGGTAACTACTAGGGAGGAAGTGTATAGGAGGGCTACTCCTCCACCTTTCTTGTGAGGTCTGTCTTTTCGTATGATGGAATAGTTAGGAGGAACTATTTCAGAGTCTCTAATGTGTGGTTTTAGCCAGGTTTCTGAAATAGTGAGGATGTCAGGTTTATTGTGTATGAGCCATGCATGTAGGTTTGGGACTTTGTTTACTACACTTTGAGAGTTTAAGGAAGTGAATAATAGGGATTTATTTATAGCAGTAGTAGTGGTGGGGCCTGGGTTAGGATGGATGTCTCCAGATATGAGAGCGCTTGTCAGGTGTAGTATGTAATAGTTTATGTGGGTAGTTAGCAAGGAGATGAGATTGGGTTGTTTTGTGAATTGGAAGGGTTTGCTAACAGTCATGGTGGAAAAGTTAGCATGATAGGAGATAAGTTTGTGTCGAAAGAGAAGGAGGTTTTCTCAGGAATATAAATGGGGGGAAATAAGAGAATATGAGGGTGAGAAAGAAGTGTTGTGAGGATTAGTTATATGAAAGGGTTGGGAGTGGGTGGAAATTGTGGGTTGGGAGAGATGGTATAAAGAGGATAAGGAGAATAGTGAAAGGAAGGTGAAGGGGTGTTTAGAGAGCATAATGAGGAGGAGTTAATAGAACAGTGGAATTAGAATAGCGGAGTATGGAATATAGTGGATACTATATAAATATCAACTGGATGAATCTGGGTGGAAGTAATGTGTTAGATTGTGAGATATGTAGAGTTGTTATGTGGTAGATAAGATATATATATCAAAGCAAGAGAGATAAGTTTGCGTAGGAGTAGTTAAGTATAAAAGTATAAAGTTGGTAGTGGAAGAAAGAGTTGGGATTGGAGTGGGTGAGAAGGAATCCAATGGTTAAGTGGTATAGGTGAGGTAGATAATTAGAGGTTAACGTGGGTGGGGATAGGGAGAGGTAGGTATTGGTAATAATTGTTTAATTGGGTATGAGTTTCAGAGGGTGTGGCTATGGGGGAATAAAGCTAGATGCACTGGGGGTGGGTGGGATTTGGGGGTAGGGTAGGGGAGCGGAGTGAGCCCGCAGGGCGAACGGAGCGGGAAGAACCAAAGAGGTCCAGAGGGGTTCCGGAGTCAATCAGTGAAAGAAGGTTTACAGAGGGGTAAGTAGGAAGGGAGAAGGACCTGAGGTGTTGGGCAGGAGTGAGGTATGAGAAGCTAGAGGGAGAGATTAGAAAAGGAGGTGTTATAGCTAGAGTGGGCTAGAAGAGTTAGGAGATACAGTGAAAGGGGAGAGGTTAGAGTTAAGATAGAAACATAAAAATTTGCAGAGGAGTCTAAGGTCTTGTGCCACTTAGAATATCCTTGGGGCAATACTTGGAAAAAGGGTGCAGCTAGTGTGTATCGGGGGGGGTGGAGAGCTAAGGCTGCTGGCTATCCTGGCAGGCTAGAGTACTACAAAACATCTATCAAGACCAAAACATAAGTTATTAAGGGTTCATCTGCATTTACACATACTTCCTCAGATTCCAGTAGGTGAAATGTCCAAAAACAAAGGGGAATGAGGCAGCTGAGAAGCCTGCCTAGATGTTTGTTACTTTGCTGGAGCAATTAAGACAGCTGAGTTTTGGAGGTAGGTTTTGAGGTATCCTCAAGGGTTTACTCGCAGGGGTAACTCAGGGCAGAGAGCTAAAAACAGGGTAGAGAGTTTAGAGAGAAAAATAGTGTTAGATAAATTAAAAAAGGCTTGTTTTAAGATAGTAATGAAATAATAGTAAAAGGTAGCACATCAAAACAATTTCTAGCAGTTAGAAGCATCTGAAAAATAAACATTGCATTTCTATGCCAGGTAAGTTGGCCACCAAAATACTATAGCTTTGTAGTCGATGTAACACAGTACACATTAATATGCAATTGGTCTTAGAAAAAACTCCAAATTACTTTTAAAAAATGTTTACAATCAACTAGTACATGGCATTTGCTGATCGTATGGATCACAAAAGCAAATACAACTATATAGTGCAGTAGTTTTTCCCGCCACAAATTGGCTGTTAAATGCAGTCGTCACAAAACACAAAATGAGATGTTATGGCAGAGATTAAAAACGTAGCACATTGTAATAACACATAAATCAACCCAAGCCCTTGCTAGTACAGAGAAAATCAACCAATAACACAAATAGGTAGAAATACAGTCAAAATATAGTCAGACTTTCTCTAATCAGTTAGAGCGTTTTAGTAATTACCGGCAAATAGAGCACATAACAGACCTAAGGTAGATGCCTACACTCGCATCTCTACTATAATGTAGCTGTTTAAAAAACAACCCAGGCCTTGCGCTTGAT